>NW_028113526.1:0-60089 GCF_964273705.1 Natrix helvetica
TGCTGGATAGCAGGTTGGTGAGTCAGAGAGACAAATAGACTGAGGTGGGGGCCCTTAAACTCCATATCATTTGAACCTTCCTGATGCTGGGATTGGAGCTGCTGGATTGAAGGGGTGGGTGGGCGGGTGAGTCAAAGATCCAAAGAGACTGAGGTAGGGGCCCTTAAACTCCATATCATTTCAACCTTCCTGAAGCTGGGATTGGAGCTCCTGGATGGAAGCGGGGTGATTCAGAGAGACAAAGAGACTGAGGTGGGGACCCTTAAACACCATATCATTTGAACCTTCCTGAAGCTGGGATTAGAGCTGCTGGATAGAAGGTTGGTGAGTGAGAGAGACAAATAGACTGAGGGGGGGGCCTTTAAACACCATATCATTTGAACCTTCCTGAAGCTGGGATTAGAGCTGGTGGATAGAAGGTTGGTGAGTCAGAGAGACAAATAGACTGAGGTGGGGGCCCTTAAACTCCATATCATTTGAACCTTCCTAATGCTGGGATTGGAGCTGCTGGATTGAAGGGGTGGGTGGGCGGGTGAGTCAGAGAGACAAAGAGACTGAGGTGGGGGCCCTTAAACTCCATATCATTTGAACCTTCCTGAAGCTGCGATTGGAGCTGCTGGATAGAAAGGGGGGGTGAGTCAGAGAGACAAAGAGACTGAGGTGGGGGCCCTTAAACTCCATATCATTTGACCCTTTCTGAAGCTGGGATTGGAGCTGCTGGATAGAAGTGGGGGGTGAGTTAGAGAGAAAGGGAGACTAAGGTGGGGGCCCTTAAACTCCATATCATTTGAACCTTTCTGAAGCTGGGATTGGAGCTGCTGGATTGAAGGGGTGGGTGGGCGGGTGAGTCAGAGATCCAAAGAGACTGAGGTAGGGGCCCTTAAACTCCATATAATTTCAACCTTCCTGAAGCTGGGATTGGAGCTGCTGGATAGAAGGGAGGTGATTCAGAGAGACAAAGAGACTGAGGTGGGGGCCCTTAAACTCCATATCATTTGAACCTTCCTGATGCTGGGATTGGAGCTGCTGGATTGAAGGGGTGGGTGGGCGGGTGAGTCAGAGATCCAAAGAGACTGAGGTTGGGGTCCTTAAACTCCATATCATTTCAACCTTCCTGAAGCTGGGATTGAAGCTGCTGGAGAGAAGGGGGGTGATTCAGAGAGACAAAAGAGACTGAGGTGGGGGGCTTTAAACAGCATATCATTTGAACCGTCCTGAAGCTGGGATTAGAGCTGCTGGATAGCAGGTTGGTGAGTCAGAGAGACAAATAGACTGAGTTGGGGGCCCTTAAACACCATATCATTTGACCCTTCCTGAAGCTGGGATTACAGCTGCTGTTTACAAGGGGGGGGGGGGGTGAGTCAGAGAGACAAAGAGACTGAGGTGGGGGCCCTTAAACTCCATATCATTTGAACCTTCCTGAAGCTGCGATTGGAGCTGCTGGATAGAAGGTGGGTGATTCAGAGAGACAAAGAGACTGAGGTGGGGGCCCTTAAACTCCATATCATTTCAACCTTCCTGAAGCTGGGATTGGAGCTGCTGGATAGAAGGTTGGTGAGTCAGAGAGACAAATAGACTGAGGTGGGGGCCTTTAAACACCATATCATTTGAACCTTCCTGAAGCTGGGATTAGAGCTGGTGGATAGAAGGTTGGTGAGTCAGAGAGACAAATAGACTGAGGTGGGGGCCCTTAAACTCCATATCATTTGAACCTTCCTAATGCTGGGATTGGAGCTGCTGGATTGAAGGGGTGGGTGGGCGGGTGAGTCAGAGAGACAAAGAGACTGAGGTGGGGGCCCTTAAACTCCATATCATTTGAACCTTCCTGAAGCTGCGATTGGAGCTGCTGGATAGAAGGTGGGTGATTCAGAGAGACAAAGAGACTGAGGTGGGGGCCCTTAAACTCCATATCATTTCAACCTTCCTGAAGCTGGGATTGGAGCTGCTGGATAGAAGGGGGGTGATTCAGAGAGACAAAGAGACTGAGGTGGGGGGCTTTAAACACCATATCATTTGAACCTTCCTGAAGCTGGGATTACAGCTGCTGGATAGAAGGGGGGGTGAGTCAGAGAGACAAAGAGACTGAGGTGGGGGCCCTTAAACTCCATATCATTTGAACCTTCCTGCAGCTGCGATTGGAGCTGCTGGATAGAAGGTGGGTGATTCAGAGAGACAAAGAGACTGAGGTGGGGGCCCTTAAACTCTATATCATTTGAACCTTCCTGATGCTGGGATTGGAGCTGGTGGATAGAAGGTTGGTGAGTCAGAGAGACAAATAGACTGAGGTGGGGGCCCTTAAACTCCATATCATTTGAACCTTCCTGATGCTGAGATTGGAGCTGCTGGATTGAAGGGGTGGGTGGGCGGGTGAGTCAGAGATCCAAAGAGACTGAGGTAGGGGCCCTTAAACTCCATATCATTTGAACCTTCCTGAAGCTGGGATTGGAGCTGCTGGATAGAAGGTGGGTGATTCAGAGAGACAAATAGACTGAGGTGGGGGCCCTTAAACTCCATATCATTTGAACCTTCCTGATGCTGGGATTGGAGGTGCTGGATTGAAGGGGTGGGTGGGCGGGTGAGTCAAAGATCCAAAGAGACTGAGGTAGGGGCCCTTAAACTCCATATCATTTCAACCTTCCTGAAGCTGGGATTGGAGCTCCTGGATGGAAGCGGGGTGATTCAGAGAGACAAAGAGACTGAGGTGGGGACCCTTAAACACCATATCATTTGAACCTTCCTGAAGCTGGGATTAGAGCTGCTGGATAGAAGGTTGGTGAGTCAGAGAGACAAATAGACTGAGGTGGGGGCCTTTAAACACCATATCATTTGAACCTTCCTGAAGCTGGGATTAGAGCTGGTGGATAGAAGGTTGGTGAGTCAGAGAGACAAATAGACTGAGGTGGGGGCCCTTAAACTCCATATCATTTGAACCTTCCTAATGCTGGGATTGGAGCTGCTGGATTGAAGGGGTGGGTGGGCGGGTGAGTCAGAGAGACAAAGAGACTGAGGTGGGGGCCCTTAAACTCCATATCATTTGAACCTTCCTGAAGCTGCGATTGGAGCTGCTGGATAGAAGGTGGGTGATTCAGAGAGACAAAGAGACTGAGGTGGGGGCCCTTAAACTCCATATCATTTGAACCTTCCTGATGCTGGGATTGGAGCTGGTGGATAGAAGGTTGGTGAGTCAGAGAGACAAATAGACTGAGGTGGGGGCCCTTAAACTCCATATCATTTGAACCTTCCTGAAGCTGGGATTGAAGCTGCTGGAGAGAAGGGGGGTGATTCAGAGAGACAAAAGAGACTGAGGTGGGGGGCTTTAAACAGCATATCATTTGAACCGTCCTGAAGCTGGGATTAGAGCTGCTGGATAGCAGGTTGGTGAGTCAGAGAGACAAATAGACTGAGTTGGGGGCCCTTAAACACCATATCATTTGACCCTTCCTGAAGCTGGGATTACAGCTGCTGTTTACAAGGGGGGGTGAGTCAGAGAGACAAAGAGACTGAGGTGGGGGCCCTTAAACTCCATATCATTTGAACCTTCCTGATGCTGGGATTGGAGCTGGTGGATAGAAGGTTGGTGAGTCAGAGAGACAAATGGACTGAGGTGGGGGCCCTTAAACTCCATATCATTTGAACCTTCCTGAAGCTGAGATTGGAGCTGCTGGATTGAAGGGGTGGGTGGGCGGGTGAGTCAGAGATCCAAAGAGACTGAGGTAGGGGCCCTTAAACTCCATATCATTTCAACCTTCCTGAAGCTGAGATTGGAGTTGCTGGATAGAAGGGGGGTGATTCAGAAAGACAAAGAGACTGTGGTGGGGGCCCTTAAACTCCTTATCATTTGAACCTTCCTGAAGTTGGGATTGGAGCTGCTGGATAGAAGTGGGGGGTGAGTCAGAGAGAAAGGGAGACTAAGGTGGGGCCCTTAAACTCCATATCATTTGAACCTTCCTGAAGCAGGGATTGGAGCTGCTTGATAGAATGGGGGGTGAGTCAGAGAGACAAAGAGACTGAGGTGGGGGCCCTTAAACTCCATATCATTTGAACCTTCCTGAAAGTGGGATTGGAGCTGCTGGATAGAACGGGGGGGTGAGTCAGAGAGACAAAGAGACTGAGGTGGGGGCCCTTAAACTCCATATCATTTGACCCTTTCTGAAGCTGGGATTGGAGCTGCTGGATTGAAGGGGTGGGTGGGCGGGTGAGTCAGAGATCCAAAGAGACTGAGGTAGGGGCCCTTAAACTCCATATCATTTCAACCTTCCTGAAGCTGGGATTGGAGCTGCTGGATAGAAGGGAGGTGATTCAGAGAGACAAAGAGACTGAGGTGGGGGCCCTTAAACTCCATATCATTTGAACCTTCCTGATGCTGGGATTGGAGCTGCTGGATTGAAGGGGTGGGTGGGCGGGTGAGTCAGAGATCCAAAGAGACTGAGGTAGGGGTCCTTAAACTCCATATCATTTCAACCTTCCTGAAGCTGGGATTGAAGCTGCTGGAGAGAAGGGGGGTGATTCAGAGAGACAAAAGAGACTGAGGTGGGGGGCTTTAAACAGCATATCATTTGAACCGTCCTGAAGCTGGGATTAGAGCTGCTGGATAGCAGGTTGGTGAGTCAGAGAGACAAATAGACTGAGTTGGGGGCCCTTAAACACCATATCATTTGACCCTTCCTGAAGCTGGGATTACAGCTGCTGTTTACAAGGGGGGGGGTGAGTCAGAGAGACAAAGAGACTGAGGTGGGGGCCCTTAAACTCCATATCATTTGAACCTTCCTGAAGCTGCGATTGGAGCTGCTGGATAGAAGGTGGGTGATTCAGAGAGACAAAGAGACTGAGGTGGGGGCCCTTAAACACCATATCATTTGAACCTTCCTGAAGCTGGGATTAGAGCTGCTGGATAGAAGGTTGGTGAGTCAGAGAGACAAATAGACTGAGGTGGGGGCCTTTAAACACCATATCATTTGAACCTTCCTGAAGCTGGGATTAGAGCTGGTGGATAGAAGGTTGGTGAGTCAGAGAGACAAATAGACTGAGGTGGGGGCCCTTAAACTCCATATCATTTGAACCTTCCTAATGCTGGGATTGGAGCTGGTGGATAGAAGGTTGGTGAGTCAGAGAGACAAATAGACTGAGGTGGGGGCCCTTAAACTCCATATCATTTGAACCTTCCTGAAGCTGAGATTGGAGTTGCTGGATAGAAGGGGGGTGATTCAGAGAGACAAAGAGACTGAGGTGGGGGCCCTTAAACACCATATCATTTGAACCTTCCTGAAGCTGGGATTAGAGCTGCTGGATAGAAGGTTGGTGAGTCAGAGAGACAAATAGACTGAGGTGGGGGCCTTTAAACACCATATCATTTGAACCTTCCTGAAGCTGGGATTAGAGCTGGTGGATAGAAGGTTGGTGAGTCAGAGAGACAAAGAGACTGAGGTTGGGGCCCTTAAACTCCATATCATTTGAACCTTCCTGATGCTGGGATTGGAGCTGGTGGATAGAAGGTTGGTGAGTCAGAGAGACAAATAGACTGAGGTGGGGGCCCTTAAACTCCATATCATTTGAACCTTCCTGAAGCTGAGATTGGAGTTGCTGGATAGAAGGGGGGTGATTCAGAGAGACAAAGAGACTGAGGTGGGGGCCCTTAAACACCATATCATTTGAACCTTCCTGAAGCTGGGATTAGAGCTGCTGGATAGAAGGTTGGTGAGTTAGAGAGACAAATAGACTGAGGTGGGGGCCTTTAAACACCATATCATTTGAACCTTCCTGAAGCTGGGATTAGAGCTGGTGGATAGAAGGTTGGTGAGTCAGAGAGACAAATAGACTGAGGTGGGGGCCCTTAAACTCCATATCATTTGAACCTTCCTAATGCTGGGATTGGAGCTGCTGGATTGAAGGGGTGGGTGGGCGGGTGAGTCAGAGAGACAAAGAGACTGAGGTGGGGGCCCTTAAACTCCATATCATTTGAACCTTCCTGAAGCTGCGATTGGAGCTGCTGGATAGAAGGTGGGTGATTCAGAGAGACAAAGAGACTGAGGTGGGGGCCCTTAAACTCCATATCATTTGAACCTTCCTGATGCTGGGATTGGAGCTGGTGGATAGAAGGTTGGTGAGTCAGAGAGACAAATAGACTGAGGTGGGGGCCCTTAAACTCCATATCATTTGAACCTTCCTGAAGCTGGGATTGAAGCTGCTGGAGAGAAGGGGGGTGATTCAGAGAGACAAAAGAGACTGAGGTGGGGGCCCTTAAACTCCATATCATTTGAACCTTCCTGAAGCTGAGATTGGAGTTGCTGGATAGAAGGGGGGTGATTCAGAGAGACAAAGAGACTGAGGTGGGGGCCCTTAAACACCATATCATTTGAACCTTCCTGAAGCTGGGATTAGAGCTGCTGGATAGAAGGTTGGTGAGTCAGAGAGACAAATAGACTGAGGTGGGGGCCTTTAAACACCATATCATTTGAACCTTCCTGAAGCTGGGATTAGAGCTGGTGGATAGAAGGTTGGTGAGTCAGAGAGACAAAGAGACTGAGGTTGGGGCCCTTAAACTCCATATCATTTGAACCTTCCTGATGCTGGGATTGGAGCTGGTGGATAGAAGGTTGGTGAGTCAGAGAGACAAATAGACTGAGGTGGGGGCCCTTAAACTCCATATCATTTGAACCTTCCTGAAGCTGAGATTGGAGTTGCTGGATAGAAGGGGGGTGATTCAGAGAGACAAAGAGACTGAGGTGGGGGCCCTTAAACACCATATCATTTGAACCTTCCTGAAGCTGGGATTAGAGCTGCTGGATAGAAGGTTGGTGAGTTAGAGAGACAAATAGACTGAGGTGGGGGCCTTTAAACACCATATCATTTGAACCTTCCTGAAGCTGGGATTAGAGCTGGTGGATAGAAGGTTGGTGAGTCAGAGAGACAAATAGACTGAGGTGGGGGCCCTTAAACTCCATATCATTTGAACCTTCCTAATGCTGGGATTGGAGCTGCTGGATTGAAGGGGTGGGTGGGCGGGTGAGTCAGAGAGACAAAGAGACTGAGGTGGGGGCCCTTAAACTCCATATCATTTGAACCTTCCTGAAGCTGCGATTGGAGCTGCTGGATAGAAGGTGGGTGATTCAGAGAGACAAAGAGACTGAGGTGGGGGCCCTTAAACTCCATATCATTTGAACCTTCCTGATGCTGGGATTGGAGCTGGTGGATAGAAGGTTGGTGAGTCAGAGAGACAAATGGACTGAGGTGGGGGCCCTTAAACTCCATATCATTTGAACCTTCCTGAAGCTGAGATTGGAGCTGCTGGATTGAAGGGGTGGGTGGGCGGGTGAGTCAGAGATCCAAAGAGACTGAGGTAGGGGCCCTTAAACTCCATATCATTTCAACCTTCCTGAAGCTGAGATTGGAGTTGCTGGATAGAAGGGGGGTGATTCAGAAAGACAAAGAGACTGTGGTGGGGGCCCTTAAACTCCATATCATTTGAACCTTCCTGAAGCTGGGATTGGAGCTGCTGGATAGAAGTGGGGGGTGAGTCAGAGAGAAAGGGAGACTAAGGTGGGGCCCTTAAACTCCATATCATTTGAACCTTCCTGAAGCAGGGATTGGAGCTGCTTGATAGAATGGGGGGTGAGTCAGAGAGACAAAGAGACTGAGGTGGGGGCCCTTAAACTCCATATCATTTGAACCTTCCTGAAAGTGGGATTGGAGCTGCTGGATAGAACGGGGGGGTGAGTCAGAGAGACAAAGAGACTGAGGTGGGGGCCCTTAAACTCCATATCATTTGACCCTTTCTGAAGCTGGGATTGGAGCTGCTGGATTGAAGGGGTGGGTGGGCGGGTGAGTCAGAGATCCAAAGAGACTGAGGTAGGGGCCCTTAAACTCCATATCATTTCAACCTTCCTGAACCTGGGATTGGAGCTGCTGGATAGAAGGGAGGTGATTCAGAGAGACAAAGAGACTGAGGTGGGGGCCCTTAAACTCCATATCATTTGAACCTTCCTGATGCTGGGATTGGAGCTGCTGGATTGAAGGGGTGGGTGGGCGGGTGAGTCAGAGATCCAAAGAGACTGAGGTAGGGGTCCTTAAACTCCATATCATTTCAACCTTCCTGAAGCTGGGATTGAAGCTGCTGGAGAGAAGGGGGGTGATTCAGAGAGACAAAAGAGACTGAGGTGGGGGGCTTTAAACAGCATATCATTTGAACCGTCCTGAAGCTGGGATTAGAGCTGCTGGATAGCAGGTTGGTGAGTCAGAGAGACAAATAGACTGAGTTGGGGGCCCTTAAACACCATATCATTTGACCCTTCCTGAAGCTGGGATTACAGCTGCTGTTTACAAGGGGGGGGGGGGGGTGAGTCAGAGAGACAAAGAGACTGAGGTGGGGGCCCTTAAACTCCATATCATTTGAACCTTCCTGAAGCTGCGATTGGAGCTGCTGGATAGAAGGTGGGTGATTCAGAGAGACAAAGAGACTGAGGTGGGGGCCCTTAAACTCCATATCATTTGAACCTTCCTGATGCTGGGATTGGAGCTGGTGGATAGAAGGTTGGTGAGTCAGAGAGACAAATAGACTGAGGTGGGGGCCCTTAAACTCCATATCATTTGAACCTTCCTGAAGCTGAGATTGGAGTTGCTGGATAGAAGGGGGGTGATTCAGAGAGACAAAGAGACTGAGGTGGGGGCCCTTAAACACCATATCATTTGAACCTTCCTGATGCTGGGATTGGAGCTGCTGGATTGAAGGGGTGGGTGGGCGGGTGAGTCAGAGATCCAAAGAGACTGAGGTAGGGGCCCTTAAACTCCATATCATTTCAACCTTCCTGAAGCTGAGATTGAAGCTGCTGGAGAGAAGGGGGGTGATTCAGAGAGACAAAAGAGACTGAGGTGGGGGGCTTTAAACAGCATATCATTTGAACCGTCCTGAAGCTGGGATTAGAGCTGCTGGATAGCAGGTTGGTGAGTCAGAGAGACAAATAGACTGAGGTGGGGGCCCTTAAACTCCATATCATTTGAACCTTCCTGATGCTGGGATTGGAGCTGCTGGATTGAAGGGGTGGGTGGGCGGGTGAGTCAAAGATCGAAAGAGACTGAGGTAGGGGCCCTTAAACTCCATATCATTTCAACCTTCCTGAAGCTGGGATTGGAGCTCCTGGATGGAAGCGGGGTGATTCAGAGAGACAAAGAGATTGAGGTGGGGACCCTTAAACACCATATCATTTGAACCTTCCTGAAGCTGGGATTAGAGCTGCTGGATAGAAGGTTGGTGAGTCAGAGAGACAAATAGACTGAGGGGGGGGCCTTTAAACACCATATCATTTGAACCTTCCTGAAGCTGGGATTAGAGCTGGTGGATAGAAGGTTGGTGAGTCAGAGAGACAAATAGACTGAGGTGGGGGCCCTTAAACTCCATATCATTTGAACCTTCCTAATGCTGGGATTGGAGCTGCTGGATTGAAGGGGTGGGTGGGCGGGTGAGTCAGAGAGACAAAGAGACTGAGGTGGGGGCCCTTAAACTCCATATCATTTGAACCTTCCTGAAGCTGCGATTGGAGCTGCTGGATAGAAAGGGGGGGTGAGTCAGAGAGACAAAGAGACTGAGGTGGGGGCCCTTAAACTCCATATCATTTGACCCTTTCTGAAGCTGGGATTGGAGCTGCTGGATAGAAGTGGGGGGTGAGTTAGAGAGAAAGGGAGACTAAGGTGGGGGCCCTTAAACTCCATATCATTTGAACCTTTCTGAAGCTGGGATTGGAGCTGCTGGATTGAAGGGGTGGGTGGGCGGGTGAGTCAGAGATCCAAAGAGACTGAGGTAGGGGCCCTTAAACTCCATATAATTTCAACCTTCCTGAAGCTGGGATTGGAGCTGCTGGATAGAAGGGAGGTGATTCAGAGAGACAAAGAGACTGAGGTGGGGGCCCTTAAACTCCATATCATTTGAACCTTCCTGATGCTGGGATTGGAGCTGCTGGATTGAAGGGGTGGGTGGGCGGGTGAGTCAGAGATCCAAAGAGACTGAGGTTGGGGTCCTTAAACTCCATATCATTTCAACCTTCCTGAAGCTGGGATTGAAGCTGCTGGAGAGAAGGGGGGTGATTCAGAGAGACAAAAGAGACTGAGGTGGGGGGCTTTAAACAGCATATCATTTGAACCGTCCTGAAGCTGGGATTAGAGCTGCTGGATAGCAGGTTGGTGAGTCAGAGAGACAAATAGACTGAGTTGGGGGCCCTTAAACACCATATCATTTGACCCTTCCTGAAGCTGGGATTACAGCTGCTGTTTACAAGGGGGGGGGGGTGAGTCAGAGAGACAAAGAGACTGAGGTGGGGGCCCTTAAACTCCATATCATTTGAACCTTCCTGAAGCTGCGATTGGAGCTGCTGGATAGAAGGTGGGTGATTCAGAGAGACAAAGAGACTGAGGTGGGGGCCCTTAAACTCCATATCATTTGAACCTTCCTGATGCTGGGATTGGAGCTGGTGGATAGAAGGTTGTTGAGTCAGAGAGACAAATAGACTGAGGTGGGGGCCCTTAAACTCCATATCATTTGAACCTTCCTGAACCTGAGATTGGAGTTGCTGGATAGAAGGGGGGTGATTCAGAGAGACAAAGAGACTGAGGTGGGGGCCCTTAAACACCATATCATTTGAACCTTCCTGATGCTGGGATTGGAGCTGCTGGATTGAAGGGGTGGGTGGGCGGGTGAGTCAGAGATCCAAAGAGACTGAGGTAGGGGCCCTTAAACTCCATATCATTTCAACCTTCCTGAAGCTGAGATTGGAGTTGCTGGATAGAAGGGGGGTGATTCAGAAAGACAAAGAGACTGTGGTGGGGGCCCTTAAACTCCATATCATTTGAACCTTCCTGAAGCTGGGATTGGAGCTGCTGGATAGAAGTGGGGGGTGAGTCAGAGAGAAAGGGAGACTAAGGTGGGGCCCTTAAACTCCATATCATTTGAACCTTCCTGAAGCTGGGATTGAAGCTGCAGGATAGAAGGGGGGGGGTGAGTCAGAGAGACAAATAGACTGAGGTGGGGGCCTTTAAAAACCATATCATTTGAACCTTCCTGAAGCTGCGATTGGAGCTGCTGGATAGAAGGTGGGTGATTCAGAGAGACAAAGAGACTGAGGTGGGGGCCCTTAAACTCCATATCGTTTGAACCTTCCTGAAGCTGGGATTACAGCTGCTGTTTAGAAGGGGGGGGGTGAGTCAGAGAGACAAATAGACTGAGGTGGGGGCCCTTAAACTCCATATCATTTGAACCTTCCTGATGCTGGGATTGGAGCTCCTGGATTGAAGGGGTGGGTGGGCGGGTGAGTCAGAGATCCAAAGAGACTGAGGTAGGGGCCCTTAAACTCCATATCATTTGAACCTTCCTGATGCTGGGATTGGAGCTGCTGGATTGAAGGGGTGGGTGGGCGGGTGAGTCAGAGATCCAAAGAGACTGAGGTAGGGGCCCTTAAACTCCATATCATTTCAACCTTCCTGAAGCTGAGATTGGAATTGCTGGATAGAAGGGGGGTGATTCAGAGAGACAAAGAGACTGAGGTGGGGGCCCTTAAACACCATATCATTTGAACCTTCCTGAAGCTGGGATTACAGCTGCTGGATAGAAGGGGGGGGGGGTGAGTCAGAGAGGAAAGAGACTGAGGTGGGGGCCCTTAAACTCCATATCATTTGAACCTTCCTGAAGCTGCGATTGGAGCTGCTGGATAGAAGGTGGGTGATTCAGAGAGACAAATAGACTGAGGTGTGGGCCCTTAAACTCCATATCATTTGAACCTTCCTGAAGCTGGGATTGGAGCTGCTGGATTGAAGGGGTGGGTGGGCGGGTGAGTCAGAGATCCAAAGAGACTGAGGTAGGGGCCCTTAAACTCCATATCATTTCAACCTTCCTGAAGCTGGGATTGGAGCTGCTGGATTGAAGGGGTGGGTGGGCGGGTGAGTCAGAGATCCAAAGAGACTGAGGTAGGGGCCCTTAAACTCCATATCATTTCAACCTTCCTGAAGCTGCGATTGGAGCTGCTGGATAGAAGGTGGGTGATTCAGAGAGACAAATAGACTGAGGTGGGGGCCCTTAAACTCCATATCATTTGAACCTTCCTGATGCTGGGATTGGAGCTGCTGGATTGAAGGGGTGGGTGGGCGGGTGAGTCAAAGATCCAAAGAGACTGAGGTGGGGGCCCTTAAACACCATATCATTTGACCCTTCCTGAAGCTGGGATTACAGCTGCTGTTTAGAAGGGGGGGTGAGTCAGAGAGACAAAGAGACTGAGGTGGGGGCCCTTAAACTCCATATCATTTGAACCTTCCTGAAGCTGCGATTGGAGCTGCTGGATAGAAGGTGGGTGATTCATAGAGACAAAGAGACTGAGGTGGGGGCCGTTAAACTCCATATCATTTGAACCTTCCTGAAGCTGGGATTGGAGCTGGTGGATAGAAGGTGGGTGACTCAGAGAGACAAAGAGACTGAGGTGGGGGCCCTTAAACTCCATATCATTTGAACCTTCCTGAAGCTGGGATTGGAGGTGGTGGATAGAAGGTGGGTGACTCAGAGAGACAAAGAGACTGAGGTGGGGGCCCTTAAACTCCATATCATTTGAACCTTCCTGATGCTGGGATTGGAGCTGGTGGATAGAAGGTTGGTGAGTCAGAGAGACAAATAGACTGAGGTGAGGGCCCTTAAACTCCATATCATTTGAACCTTCCTGAAGCTGAGATTGGAGTTGCTGGATAGAAGGGGGGTGATTCAGAGAGACAAAAGACTGAGGTGGGGGCCCTTAAACACCATATCATTTGACCCTTCCTGAAGCTGGGATTACAGCTGCTGTTTAGAAGGGGGGGGGGGGGTGAGTCAGAGAGACAAATAGACTGAGGTGGGGGCCCTTAAACTCCATATCATTTGAACCTTCCTGAAGCTGAGATTGGAGTTGCTGGATAGAAGGGGGGTGATTCAGAGAGACAAAGAGACTGAGGTGGGGGCCCTTAAACACCATATCATTTGAACCTTCCTGAAGCTGAGATTGGAGTTGCTGGATAGAAGGGGGGTGATTCAGAGAGACAAAGAGACTGAGGTGGGGGCCCTTAAACACCATATCATTTGAACCTTCCTGATGCTGGGATTGGAGCTGCTGGATTGAAGGGGTGGGTGGGCGGGTGAGTCAGAGATCCAAAGAGACTGAGGTAGGGGCCCTTAAACTCCATATCATTTCAACCTTCCTGAAGCTGGGATTGGAGCTGCTGGATAGAAGGGGGGTGATTCAGAGAGACAAAGAGACTGAGGTGGGGGCCCTTAAACACCATATCATTTTAACCTTCCTGAAGCTGGGATTCCAGCTGCTGGATAGAAGGTGGTTGAGTCAGAGAGACAAAGAGACTGAGTTGAGGGCCCTTAAACTCCATATCATTTGAACCGTCCTGAAGCTGGGATTGGAGCTGCTGGATTGAAGGGGTGGGTGGGCGGGTGAGTCAGAGATACAAAGAGACTGAGGTAGGGGCCCTTAAACTCCATATCATTTCAACCTTCCTGAAGCTGGGATTGGAGCTGTTGGATAGAAGGGGGGTGATTCAGAGAGACAAAGAGACTGAGGTGGGGGCCCTTAAACACCATATCATTTGAACCTTCCTGAAGCTGGGATTAGAGCTACTGGATAGAAGGTTCGTGAGTCAGAGAGACAAATAGAGTGAGGTAGGGGCCCTTAAACTCCATATCATTTCAACCTTCCTGAAGCTGGGATTGGAGCTGCTGGATAGAAGGGGGGTGAGTCAGAGAGACAAAGAGACTGAGGTGGGGGCCGTTAAACTCCATATCATTTGAACCGTCCTGAAGCTGGGATTGGAGCTGCTGGATAGAAGGGGGGTGAGTCAGAGAGACAAAGAGACTGAGGTGGGGGCCGTTAAACTCCAAATCATTTGAACCTTCCTGAAGCTGGGATTGGAGCTGCTGGATAGAAGGGGGGTGAGTCAGAGAGACAAAGAGACTGAGGAGGGGGCCCTTAAACTCCATATCATTTGAACCTTCCTGAAGCTGGGATTAGAGCTGCTGGATAGAAGGTTGGTGAGTCAGAGAGACAAAGAAACTGAGGTGAGGGCCGTTAAACTCCATATCATTTGAACCGTCTTGAAGCTGGGATTGGAGCTGCTGGATAGAAGGGGGGTGAGTCAGAGAGACAAAGAGACTGAGGTGGGGGCCGTTAAACTCCAAATCATTTGAACCTTCCTGAAGCTTGGATTGGAGCTGCTGGATAGAAGGGGGGTGAGTCAGAGAGACAAAGAGACTGAGGTGGGGGCCCTTAAACTCCATATCATTTGAACCTTCCTGAAGCTGGGATTGGAGCTGCTGGATTGAAGGGGTGGGTGGGCGGGTGAGTCAGAGATACAAAGAGACTGAGGTAGGGGCCCTTAAACTCCATATCATTTCAACCTTCCTGAAGCTGAGATTGGAGTTGCTGGATAGAAGGGGGGTGATTCAGAGAGACAAAGAGACTGAGGTGGGGGCTCTTAAACACCATATCATTTGAACCTTCCTGAAGCTGGGATTACAGCTGTTGGATAGAAGGGGGGGGTGAGTCAGAGAGAGAAAGAGACTGAGGTGGGGGCCCTTAAACTCCATATCATTTGAACCTTCCTGAAGCTGCGATTGGAGATGCTGGATAGAAGGTGGGTGATTCAGAGAGACAAAGAGACTGAGGTGGGGGCCCTTAAACTCCATATCATTTGAACCTTCCTGATGCTGGGATTGGAGCTGGTGGATAGAAGGTTGGTGAGTCAGAGAGACAAATAGACTGAGGTGTGGGCCCTTAAACTCCATATCATTTGAACCTTCCTGATGCTGAGATTGGAGCTGCTGGATTGAAGGGGTGGGTGGGCGGGTGAGTCAGAGATCCAAAGAGACTGAGGTAGGGGCCCTTAAACTCCATATCATTTCAACCTTCCTGAAGCTGGGATTGGAGCTGCTGGATTGAAGGGGTGGGTGGGCGGGTGAGTCAGAGATCCAAAGAGACTGAGGTAGGGGCCCTTAAACTCCATATCATTTCAACCTTCCTGAAGCTGGGATTACAGCTGCTGGATAGAAGGGGGGTGATTCAGAGAGACAAAGAGACTGAGGTGGGGGGCTTTAAACACCATATCATTTGAACCTTCCTGAAGCTGGGATTACAGCTGCTGGATAGAAGGGGGGGGTGAGTCAGAGAGACAACGAGACTGAGGTGGGGGCCCTTAAACTCCATATCATTTGAACCTTCCTGCAGCTGCGATTGGAGCTGCTGGATAGAAGGTGGGTGATTCAGAGAGACAAAGAGACTGAGGTGGGGGCCCTTAAACTCCATATCATTTGAACCTTCCTGATGCTGGGATTGGAGCTGGTGGATAGAAGGTTGGTGAGTCAGAGAGACAAATAGACTGAGGTGGGGGCCCTTAAACTCCATATCATTTGAACCTTCCTGATGCTGAGATTGGAGCTGCTGGATTGAAGGGGTGGGTGGGCGGGTGAGTCAGAGATCCAAAGAGACTGAGTTAGGGGCCCTTAAACTCCATATCATTTGAACCTTCCTGAAGCTGGGATTGGAGCTGCTGGATAGAAGGTGGGTGATTCAGAGAGACAAATAGACTGAGGTGGGGGCCCTTAAACTCCATATCATTTGAACCTTCCTGATGCTGGGATTGGAGCTGCTGGATTGAAGGGGTGGGTGGGCGGGTGAGTCAAAGATCCAAAGAGACTGAGGTGGGGGCCGTTAAACTCCATATCATTTGAACCTTCCTGAAGCTGGGATTGGAGCTGCTGGATAGAAGGTGGGTGATTCAGAGAGACAAAGAGACTGAGGTGGGTGCCCTTAAACTCCATATCATTTGAACCTTCCTGATGCTGGGATTGGAGCTGGTGGATAGAAGGTTGGTGAGTCAGAGAGACAAATAGACTGAGGTGGGGGCCCTTAAACTCCATATCATTTGAACCTTCCTAAAGCTGAGATTGGAGTTGCTGGATAGAAGGGGGGTGATTCAGAGAGACAAAGAGACTGAGGTGGGGGCCCTTAAACTCCATATCATTTGAACCTTCCTGAAGCTGGGATTGGAGCTGGTGGATAGAAGGGGGGTGATTCAGAGAGACAAAGAGACTGAGGTGGGGGCCGTTAAACTCCATATCATTTGAACCTTCCTGAAGCTGGGATTGGAGCTGCTGGATAGAAGGTGGGTGATTCAGAGAGACAAAGAGACTGAGGTGGGTGCCCTTAAACTCCATATCATTTGACCCTTCCTGATGCTGGGATTGGAGCTGCTGTTTAGAAGGGGGGGGTGAGTCAGAGAGACAAATAGACTGAGGTGGGGGCCCTTAAACCCCATATCATTTGAACCTTCCTGAAGCTGAGATTGGAGTTGCTGGATAGAAGGGGGGTGATTCAGAGAGACAAAGAGACTGAGGTGGGGGCCCTTAAACACCATATCATTTGAACCTTCCTGAAGCTGAGATTAGAGTTGCTGGATAGAAGGGGGGTGATTCAGAGAGAGAAAGAGACTGAGGTGGGGGCCCTTAAACACCATATCATTTGAACCTTCCTGATGCTGGGATTGGAGCTGCTGGATTGAAGGGGTGGGTGGGCGGGTGAGTCAGAGATCCAAAGAGACTGAGTTAGGGGCCCTTAAACTCCATATCATTTCAACCTTCCTGAAGCTGGGATTGGAGCTGGTGGATAGAAGGTTGGTGAGTCAGAGAGACAAATAGAGTGAGGTAGGGGCCCTTAAACTCCATATCATTTCAACCTTCCTGAAGCTGGGATTGGAGCTGCTGGATAGAAGGGGGGTGAGTCAGAGAGACAAAGAGACTGAGGTGGGGGCCGTTAAACTCCATATCATTTGAACCGTCCTGAAGCTGGGATTGGAGCTGCTGGATAGAAGGGGGGTGAGTCAGAGAGACAAAGAGACTGAGGTGGGGGCCGTTAAACTCCAAATCATTTGAACCTTCCTGAAGCTGGGATTGGAGCTGCTGGATAGAAGGGGGGTGAGTCAGAGAGACAAAGAGACTGAGGAGGGGGCCCTTAAACTCCATATCATTTGAACCTTCCTGAAGCTGGGATTAGAGCTGCTGGATAGAAGGTTGGTGAGTCAGAGAGACAAAGAAACTGAGGTGAGGGCCGTTAAACTCCATATCATTTGAACCGTCTTGAAGCTGGGATTGGAGCTGCTGGATAGAAGGGGGGTGAGTGAGAGAGACAAAGAGACTGAGGTGGGGGCCGTTAAACTCCAAATCATTTGAACCTTCCTGAAGCTTGGATTGGAGCTGCTGGATAGAAGGGGGGTGAGTCAGAGAGACAAAGAGACTGAGGTGGGGGCCCTTAAACTCCATATCATTTGAACCTTCCTGAAGCTGGGATTGGAGCTGCTGGAGTGAAGGGGTGGGTGGGCGGGTGAGTCAGAGATACAAAGAGACTGAGGTAGGGGCCCTTAAACTCCATATCATTTCAACCTTCCTGAAGCTGAGATTGGAGTTGCTGGATAGAAGGTGGGTGATTCAGAGAGACAAAGAGACTGAGGTGGGGGCCCTTAAACTCCATATCATTTGAACCTTCCTGAAGCTGGGATTGGAGCTGCTGGATAGAAGGTTGGTGAGTCAGAGAGACAAATAGACTGAGGTGTGGGCCCTTAAACTCCATATCATTTGAACCTTCCTGAAGCTGGGATTGGAGCTGCTGGATTGAAGGGGTGGGTGGGCGGGTGAGTCAGAGATCCAAAGAGACTGAGGTAGGGGCCCTTAAACTCTATATCATTTCAACCTTCCTGAAGCTGGGATTGGAGCTGCTGGATTGAAGGGGTGGGTGGGCGGGTGAGTCAGAGATCCAAAGAGACTGAGGTAGGGGCCCTTAAACTCCATATCATTTCAACCTTCCTGAAGCTGGGATTACAGCTGCTGGATAGAAGGGGGGTGATTCAGAGAGACAAAGAGACTGAGGTGGGGGGCTTTAAACACCATATCATTTGAACCTTCCTGAAGCTGGGATTACAGCTGCTGGATAGAAGGGGGGGGTGAGTCAGAGAGACAACGAGACTGAGGTGGGGGCCCTTAAACTCCATATCATTTGAACCTTCCTGCAGCTGCGATTGGAGCTGCTGGATAGAAGGTGGGTGATTCAGAGAGACAAAGAGACTGAGGTGGGGGCCCTTAAACTCCATATCATTTGAACCTTCCTGATGCTGGGATTGGAGCTGGTGGATAGAAGGTTGGTGAGTCAGAGAGACAAATAGACTGAGGTGGGGGCCCTTAAACTCCATATCATTTGAACCTTCCTGATGCTGGGATTGGAGCTGCTGGATTGAAGGGGTGGGTGGGCGGGTGAGTCAAAGATCCAAAGAGACTGAGGTGGGGGCCGTTAAACTCCATATCATTTGAACCTTCCTGAAGCTGGGATTGGAGCTGCTGGATAGAAGGTGGGTGATTCAGAGAGACAAAGAGACTGAGGTGGGTGCCCTTAAACTCCATATCATTTGAACCTTCCTGATGCTGGGATTGGAGCTGGTGGATAGAAGGTTGGTGAGTCAGAGAGACAAATAGACTGAGGTGAGGGCCCTTAAACTCCATATCATTTGAACCTTCCTGAAGCTGAGATTGGAGTTGCTGGATAGAAGGGGGGTGATTCAGAGAGACAAAAGACTGAGGTGGGGGCCCTTAAACACCATATCATTTGACCCTTCCTGAAGCTGGGATTACAGCTGCTGTTTAGAGGGGGGGGTGAGTCAGAGAGACAAATAGACTGAGGTGGGGGCCCTTAAACTCCATATCATTTGAACCTTCCTAAAGCTGAGATTGGAGTTGCTGGATAGAAGGGGGGTGATTCAGAGAGACAAAGAGACTGAGGTGGGGGCCCTTAAACTCCATATCATTTGAACCTTCCTGAAGCTGGGATTGGAGCTGGTGGATAGAAGGGGGGTGATTCAGAGAGACAAAGAGACTGAGGTGGGGGCCGTTAAACTCCATATCATTTGAACCTTCCTGAAGCTGGGATTGGAGCTGCTGGATAGAAGGTGGGTGATTCAGAGAGACAAAGAGACTGAGGTGGGTGCCCTTAAACTCCATATCATTTGACCCTTCCTGATGCTGGGATTGGAGCTGCTGTTTAGAAGGGGGGGGGTGAGTCAGAGAGACAAATAGACTGAGGTGGGGGCCCTTAAACCCCATATCATTTGAACCTTCCTGAAGCTGAGATTGGAGTTGCTGGATAGAAGGGGGGTGATTCAGAGAGACAAAGAGACTGAGGTGGGGGCCCTTAAACACCATATCATTTGAACCTTCCTGAAGCTGAGATTAGAGTTGCTGGATAGAAGGGGGGTGATTCAGAGAGACAAAGAGACTGAGGTGGGGGCCCTTAAACACCATATCATTTGAACCTTCCTGATGCTGGGATTGGAGCTGCTGGATTGAAGGGGTGGGTGGGCGGGTGAGTCAGAGATCCAAAGAGACTGAGGTAGGGGCCCTTAAACTCCATATCATTTCAACCTTCCTGAAGCTGGGATTGGAGCTGGTGGATAGAAGGTTGGTGAGTCAGAGAGACAAATAGAGTGAGGTAGGGGCCCTTAAACTCCATATCATTTCAACCTTCCTGAAGCTGGGATTGGAGCTGCTGGATAGAAGGGGGGTGAGTCAGAGAGACAAAGAGACTGAGGTGGGGGCCGTTAAACTCCATATCATTTGAACCGTCCTGAAGCTGGGATTGGAGCTGCTGGACAGAAGGGGGGTGAGTCAGAGAGACAAAGAGACTGAGGTGGGGGCCGTTAAACTCCAAATCATTTGAACCTTCCTGAAGCTGGGATTGGAGCTGCTGGATAGAAGGGGGGTGAGTCAGAGAGACAAAGAGACTGAGGAGGGGGCCCTTAAACTCCATATCATTTGAACCTTCCTGAAGCTGGGATTAGAGCTGCTGGATAGAAGGTTGGTGAGTCAGAGAGACAAAGAAACTGAGGTGAGGGCCGTTAAACTCCATATCATTTGAACCGTCTTGAAGCTGGGATTGGAGCTGCTGGATAGAAGGGGGGTGAGTGAGAGAGACAAAGAGACTGAGGTGGGGGCCGTTAAACTCCAAATCATTTGAACCTTCCTGAAGCTTGGATTGGAGCTGCTGGATAGAAGGGGGGTGAGTCAGAGAGACAAAGAGACTGAGGTGGGGGCCCTTAAACTCCATATCATTTGAACCTTCCTGAAGCTGGGATTGGAGCTGCTGGATTGAAGGGGTGGGTGGGCGGGTGAGTCAGAGATACAAAGAGACTGAGGTAGGGGCCCTTAAACTCCATATCATTTCAACCTTCCTGAAGCTGAGATTGGAGTTGCTGGATAGAAGGGGGGTGATTCAGAGAGACAAAGAGACTGAGGTGGGGGCTCTTAAACACCATATCATTTGAACCTTCCTGAAGCTGGGATTACAGCTGTTGGATAGAAGGGGGGGGGTGAGTCAGAGAGAGAAAGAGACTGAGGTGGGGGCCCTTAAACTCCATATCATTTGAACCTTCCTGAAGCTGCGATTGGAGATGCTGGATAGAAGGTGGGTGATTCAGAGAGACAAAGAGACTGAGGTGGGGGCCCTTAAACTCCATATCATTTGAACCTTCCTGAAGCTGGGATTGGAGCTGCTGGATTGAAGGGGTGGGTGGGCGGGTGAGTCAGAGATCCAAAGAGACTGAGGTAGGGGCCCTTAAACTCCATATCATTTCAACCTTCCTGAAGCTGGGATTGGAGCTGCTGGATTGAAGGGGTGGGTGGGCGGGTGAGTCAGAGATCCAAAGAGACTGAGGTAGGGGCCCTTAAACTCCATATCATTTCAACCTTCCTGAAGCTGGGATTACAGCTGCTGGATAGAAGGGGGGTGATTCAGAGAGACAAAGAGACTGAGGTGGGGGGCTTTAAACACCATATCATTTGAACCTTCCTGAAGCTGGGATTACAGCTGCTGGATAGAAGGGGGGGGTGAGTCAGAGAGACAACGAGACTGAGGTGGGGGCCCTTAAACTCCATATCATTTGAACCTTCCTGCAGCTGCGATTGGAGCTGCTGGATAGAAGGTGGGTGATTCAGAGAGACAAATAGACTGAGGTGGGGGCCCTTAAACTCCATATCATTTGAACCTTCCTGATGCTGGGATTGGAGCTGGTGGATAGAAGGTTGGTGAGTCAGAGAGACAAATAGACTGAGGTGGGGGCCCTTAAACTCCATATCATTTGAACCTTCCTGATGCTGAGATTGGAGCTGCTGGATTGAAGGGGTGGGTGGGCGGGTGAGTCAGAGATCCAAAGAGACTGAGGTGGGTTCCCTTAAACTCCATATCATTTGAACCTTCCTGATGCTGGGATTGGAGCTGGTGGATAGAAGGTTGGTGAGTCAGAGAGACAAATAGACTGAGGTGAGGGCCCTTAAACTCCATATCATTTGAACCTTCCTGAAGCTGAGATTGGAGTTGCTGGATAGAAGGGGGGTGATTCAGAGAGACAAAAGACTGAGGTGGGGGCCCTTAAACACCATATCATTTGACCCTTCCTGAAGCTGGGATTACAGCTGCTGTTTAGAGGGGGGGGGGTGAGTCAGAGAGACAAATAGACTGAGGTGGGGGCCCTTAAACTCCATATCATTTGAACCTTCCTAAAGCTGAGATTGGAGTTGCTGGATAGAAGGGGGGTGATTCAGAGAGACAAAGAGACTGAGGTGGGGGCCCTTAAACTCCATATCATTTGAACCTTCCTGAAGCTGGGATTGGAGCTGGTGGATAGAAGGTTGGTGATTCAGAGAGACAAAGAGACTGAGGTGGGGGCCGTTAAACTCCATATCATTTGAACCTTCCTGAAGCTGGGATTGGAGCTGCTGGATAGAAGGTGGGTGATTCAGAGAGACAAAGAGACTGAGGTGGGTGCCCTTAAACTCCATATCATTTGACCCTTCCTGATGCTGGGATTGGAGCTGCTGTTTAGAAGGGGGGGGGTGAGTCAGAGAGACAAATAGACTGAGGTGGGGGCCCTTAAACTCCATATCATTTGAACCTTCCTGAAGCTGAGATTGGAGTTGCTGGATAGAAGGGGGGTGATTCAGAGAGACAAAGAGACTGAGGTGGGGGCCCTTAAACACCATATCATTTGAACCTTCCTGAAGCTGAGATTAGAGTTGCTGGATAGAAGGGGGGTGATTCAGAGAGACAAAGAGACTGAGGTGGGGGCCCTTAAACACCATATCATTTGAACCTTCCTGATGCTGGGATTGGAGCTGCTGGATTGAAGGGGTGGGTGGGCGGGTGAGTCAGAGATCCAAAGAGACTGAGGTAGGGCCCCTTAAACTCCATATCATTTCAACCTTCCTGAAGCTGGGATTGGAGCTGGTGGATAGAAGGTTGGTGAGTCAGAGAGACAAATAGAGTGAGGTAGGGGCCCTTAAACTCCATATCATTTCAACCTTCCTGAAGCTGGGATTGGAGCTGCTGGATAGAAGGGGGGTGAGTCAGAGAGACAAAGAGACTGAGGTGGGGGCCGTTAAACTCCATATCATTTGAACCGTCCTGAAGCTGGGATTGGAGCTGCTGGATAGAAGGGGGGTGAGTCAGAGAGACAAAGAGACTGAGGTGGGGGCCGTTAAACTCCAAATCATTTGAACCTTCCTGAAGCTGGGATTGGAGCTGCTGGATAGAAGGGGGGTGAGTCAGAGAGACAAAGAGACTGAGGAGGGGGCCCTTAAACTCCATATCATTTGAACCTTCCTGAAGCTGGGATTAGAGCTGCTGGATAGAAGGTTGGTGAGTCAGAGAGACAAAGAAACTGAGGTGAGGGCCGTTAAACTCCATATCATTTGAACCGTCTTGAAGCTGGGATTGGAGCTGCTGGATAGAAGGGGGGTGAGTGAGAGAGACAAAGAGACTGAGGTGGGGGCCGTTAAACTCCAAATCATTTGAACCTTCCTGAAGCTTGGATTGGAGCTGCTGGATAGAAGGGGGGTGAGTCAGAGAGACAAAGAGACTGAGGTGGGGGCCCTTAAACTCCATATCATTTGAACCTTCCTGAAGCTGGGATTGGAGCTGCTGGATTGAAGGGGTGGGTGGGCGGGTGAGTCAGAGATACAAAGAGACTGAGGTAGGGGCCCTTAAACTCCATATCATTTCAACCTTCCTGAAGCTGAGATTGGAGTTGCTGGATAGAAGGGGGGTGATTCAGAGAGACAAAGAGACTGAGGTGGGGGCTCTTAAACACCATATCATTTGAACCTTCCTGAAGCTGGGATTACAGCTGTTGGATAGAAGGGGGGGGTGAGTCAGAGAGAGAAAGAGACTGAGGTGGGGGCCCTTAAACTCCATATCATTTGAACCTTCCTGAAGCTGCGATTGGAGATGCTGGATAGAAGGTGGGTGATTCAGAGAGACAAAGAGACTGAGGTGGGGGCCCTTAAACTCCATATCATTTGAACCTTCCTGAAGCTTGGATTGGAGCTGCTGGATAGAAGGTTGGTGAGTCAGAGAGACAAATAGACTGAGGTGTGGGCCCTTAAACTCCATATCATTTGAACCTTCCTGAAGCTGGGATTGGAGCTGCTGGATTGAAGGGGTGGGTGGGCGGGTGAGTCAGAGATCCAAAGAGACTGAGGTAGGGGCCCTTAAACTCCATATCATTTCAACCTTCCTGAAGCTGGGATTGGAGCTGCTGGATTGAAGGGGTGGGTGGGCGGGTGAGTCAGAGATCCAAAGAGACTGAGGTAGGGGCCCTTAAACTCCATATCATTTCAACCTTCCTGAAGCTGGGATTACAGCTGCTGGATAGAAGGGGGGTGATTCAGAGAGACAAAGAGACTGAGGTGGGGGGCTTTAAACACCATATCATTTGAACCTTCCTGAAGCTGGGATTACAGCTGCTGGATAGAAGGGGGGGGGTGAGTCAGAGAGACAACGAGACTGAGGTGGGGGCCCTTAAACTCCATATCATTTGAACCTTCCTGAAGCTGGGATTGGAGCTGCTGGATAGAAGGTGGGTGATTCAGAGAGACAAAGAGACTGAGGTGGGTGCCCTTAAACTCCATATCATTTGAACCTTCCTGATGCTGGGATTGGAGCTGGTGGATAGAAGGTTGGTGAGTCAGAGAGACAAATAGACTGAGGTGAGGGCCCTTAAACTCCATATCATTTGAACCTTCCTGAAGCTGAGATTGGAGTTGCTGGATAGAAGGGGGGTGATTCAGAGAGACAAAAGACTGAGGTGGGGGCCCTTAAACACCATATCATTTGACCCTTCCTGAAGCTGGGATTACAGCTGCTGTTTAGAGGGGGGGGGGTGAGTCAGAGAGACAAATAGACTGAGGTGGGGGCCCTTAAACTCCATATCATTTGAACCTTCCTAAAGCTGAGATTGGAGTTGCTGGATAGAAGGGGGGTGATTCAGAGAGACAAAGAGACTGAGGTGGGGGCCCTTAAACTCCATATCATTTGAACCTTCCTGAAGCTGGGATTGGAGCTGGTGGATAGAAGGTTGGTGATTCAGAGAGACAAAGAGACTGAGGTGGGGGCCGTTAAACTCCATATCATTTGAACCTTCCTGAAGCTGGGATTGGAGCTGCTGGATAGAAGGTGGGTGATTCAGAGAGACAAAGAGACTGAGGTGGGTGCCCTTAAACTCCATATCATTTGACCCTTCCTGATGCTGGGATTGGAGCTGCTGTTTAGAAGGGGGGGGGTGAGTCAGAGAGACAAATAGACTGAGGTGGGGGCCCTTAAACTCCATATCATTTGAACCTTCCTGAAGCTGAGATTGGAGTTGCTGGATAGAAGGGGGGTGATTCAGAGAGACAAAGAGACTGAGGTGGGGGCCCTTAAACACCATATCATTTGAACCTTCCTGAAGCTGGGATTAGAGCTGGTGGATAGAAGGTTGGTGAGTCAGAGAGACAAATAGACTGAGGTGGGGGCCCTTAAACTCCATATCATTTGAACCTTCCTAATGCTGGGATTGGAGCTGCTGGATTGAAGGGGTGGGTGGGCGGGTGAGTCAGAGAGACAAAGAGACTGAGGTGGGGGCCCTTAAACTCCATATCATTTGAACCTTCCTGAAGCTGCGATTGGAGCTGCTGGATAGAAGGTGGGTGATTCAGAGAGACAAAGAGACTGAGGTGGGGGCCCTTAAACTCCATATCATTTGAACCTTCCTGATGCTGGGATTGGAGCTGGTGGATAGAAGGTTGGTGAGTCAGAGAGACAAATAGACTGAGGTGGGGGCCCTTAAACTCCATATCATTTGAACCTTCCTGAAGCTGAGATTGGAGTTGCTGGATAGAAGGGGGGTGATTCAGAGAGACAAAGAGACTGAGGTGGGGGCCCTTAAACACCATATCATTTGAACCTTCCTGATGCTGGGATTGGAGCTGCTGGATTGAAGGGGTGGGTGGGCGGGTGAGTCAGAGATCCAAAGAGACTGAGGTAGGGGCCCTTAAACTCCATATCATTTCAACCTTCCTGAAGCTGGGATTGGAGCTGCTGGATAGAAGGGGGGTGATTCAGAGAGACAAAGAGACTGAGGTGGGGGCCCTTAAACACCATATCATTTTAACCTTCCTGAAGCTGGGATTCCAGCTGCTGGATAGAAGGTGGTTGAGTCAGAGAGACAAAGAGACTGAGTTGAGGGCCCTTAAACTCCATATCATTTGAACCATCCTGAAGCTGGGATTGGAGCTGCTGGATTGAAGGGGTGGGTGGGCGGGTGAGTCAGAGATACAAAGAGACTGAGGTAGGGGCCCTTAAAATCCATATCATTTCAACCTTCCTGAAGCTGGGATTGGAGCTGCTGGATAGAAGGGGGGTGATTCAGAGAGACAAAGAGACTGAGGTGGGGGCCCTTAAACACCATATCATTTGAACCTTCCTGAAGCTGGGATTAGAGCTGCTGGATAGAAGGTTGGTGAGTCAGAGAGACAAATAGACTGAGGTGGGGGCCTTTAAACACCATATCATTTGAACCTTCCTGAAGCTGAGATTGGAGTTGCTGGATAGAAGGGGGGTGATTCAGAAAGACAAAGAGACTGTGGTGGGGGCCCTTAAACACCATATCATTTGAACCTTCCTGATGCTGGGATTGGAGCTGCTGGATTGAAGAGGTGGGTGGGCGGGTGAGTCAGAGATCCAAAGAGACTGAGGTAGGGGCCCTTAAACTCCATATCATTTCAACCTTCCTGAAGCTGAGATTGGAGTTGCTGGATAGAAGGGGGGTGATTCAGAAAGACAAAGAGACTGTGGTGGGGGCCCTTAAACTCCATATCATTTGAACCTTCCTGAAGCTGGGATTGGAGCTGCTGGATAGAAGTGGGGGGTGAGTCAGAGAGAAAGGGAGACTAAGGTGGGGCCCTTAAACTCCATAGCATTTGAACCTTCCTGAAGCAGGGATTGGAGCTGCTTGATAGAATGGGGGGTGAGTCAGAGAGACAAAGAGACTGAGGTGGGGGCCCTTAAACTCCATATCATTTGAACCTTCCTGAAAGTGGGATTGGAGCTGCTGGATAGAACGGGGGGGTGAGTCAGAGAGACAAAGAGACTGAGGTGGGGGCCCTTAAACTCCATATCATTTGACCCTTTCTGAAGCTGGGATTGGAGCTGCTGGATTGAAGGCGTGGGTTGGCGGGTGAGTCAGAGATCCAAAGAGACTGAGGTAGGGGCCCTTAAACTCCATATCATTTCAACCTTCCTGAAGCTGGGATTGGAGCTGCTGGATAGAAGGGAGGTGATTCAGAGAGACAAAGAGACTGATGTGGGGGCCCTTAAACTCCATATCATTTGAACCTTCCTGATGCTGGGATTGGAGCTGCTGGATTGAAGGGGTGGGTGGGCGGGTGAGTCAGAGATCCAAAGAGACTGAGGTAGGGGCCCTTAAACTCCATATCATTTCAACCTTCCTGAAGCTGGGATTGAAGCTGCTGGAGAGAAGGGGGGTGATTCAGAGAGACAAAAGAGACTGAGGTGGGGGGCTTTAAACAGCATATCATTTGAACCGTCCTGAAGCTGGGATTAGAGCTGCTGGATAGCAGGTTGGTGAGTCAGAGAGACAAATAGACTGAGTTGGGGGCCCTTAAACACCATATCATTTGATCCTTCCTGAAGCTGGGATTACAGCTGCTGTTTACAAGGGGGGGGGGTGAGTCAGAGAGACAAAGAGACTGAGGTGGGGGCCCTTAAACTCCATATCATTTGAACCTTCCTGAAGCTGCGATTGGAGATGCTGGATAGAAGGTGGGTGATTCAGAGAGACAAAGAGACTGAGGTGGGGGCCCTTAAACTCCATATCATTTGAACCTTCCTGATGCTGGGATTGGAGCTGGTGGATAGAAGGTTGGTGAGTCAGAGAGACAAATAGACTGAGGTGGGGGCCCTTAAACTCCATATCATTTGAACCTTCCTGAAGCTGAGATTGGAGTTGCTGGATAGAAGGAGGGTGATTCAGAGAGACAAAGAGACTGAGGTGGGGGCCCTTAAACACCATATCATTTGAACCTTCCTGATGCTGGGATTGGAGCTGCTGGATTGAAGGGGTGGGTGGGCGGGTGAGTCAGAGATCCAAAGAGACTGAGGTAGGGGCCCTTAAACTCCATATCATTTCAACCTTCCTGAAGCTGAGATTGGAGTTGCTGGATAGAAGGGGGGTGATTCAGAAAGACAAAGAGACTGTGGTGGGGGCCCTTAAACTCCATATCATTTGAACCTTCCTGAAGCTGGGATTGGAGCTGCTGGATAGAAGTGGGGGGTGAGTCAGAGAGAAAGGGAGACTAAGGTGGGGCCCTTAAACTCCATATCATTTGAACCTTCCTGAAGCAGGGATTGGAGCTGCTTGATAGAATGGGGGGTGAGTCAGAGAGACAAAGAGACTGAGGTGGGGGCCCTTAAACTCCATATCATTTGAACCTTCCTGAAAGTGGGATTGGAGCTGCTGGATAGAACGGGGGGGTGAGTCAGAGAGACAAAGAGACTGAGGTGGGGGCCCTTAAACTCCATATCGTTTGACCCTTTCTGAAGCTGGGATTGGAGCTGCTGGATAGAAGTGGGGGGTGAGTTAGAGAGAAAGGGAGACTAAGGTGGGGGCCCTTAAACTCCATATCATTTGAACCTTCCTGAAGCTGGGATTGGAGCTGCTGGATAGAAGGGGGGTGATTCAGAGAGACAAAGAGACTGAGGTGGGGGCCCTTAAACTCCATATCATTTGACCCTTTCTGAAGCTGGGATTGGAGCTGCTGGATAGAAGTGGGGGGTGAGTTAGAGAGAAAGAGAGACTAAGGTGGGGGCCCTTAAACTCCATATCATTTGAACCTTTCTGAAGCTGGGATTGGAGCTGCTGGATTGAAGGGGTGGGTGGGCGGGTGAGTCAGAGATCCAAAGAGACTGAGGTAGGGGCCCTTAAACTCCATATCATTTCAACCTTCCTGAAGCTGGGATTGGAGCTGCTGGATAGAAGGGAGGTGATTCAGAGAGACAAAGAGACTGAGGTGGTGGCCCTTAAACTCCATATCATTTGAACCTTCCTGAAGCTGGGATTGAAGCTGCTGGATAGAAGGGGGGTGATTCAGAGAGACAAAGAGACTGAGGTGGGGGGCTTTAAACACCATATCATTTGAACCTTCCTGAAGCTGGGATTACAGCTGCTGGATAGAAGGGGGGGGGTGAGTCAGAGAGACAAAGAGACTGAGGTGGGGGCCCTTAAACTCCATATCATTTGAACCTTCCTGATGCTGGGATTGGAGCTGGTGGATAGAAGGTTGGTGAGTCAGAGAGACAAATAGACTGAGGTGGGGGCCCTTAAACTCCATATCATTTGAACCTTCCTGATGCTGAGATTGGAGCTGCTGGATTGAAGGTGGGTGATTCAGAGAGACAAATAGACTGAGGTGGGGGCCCTTAAACTCCATATCATTTGAACCTTCCTGATGCTGGGATTGGAGCTCCTGGATTGAAGGGGTGGGTGGGCGGGTGAGTCAAAGATCCAAAGAGACTGAGGTAGGGGCCCTTAAACTCCATATCATTTCAACCTTCCTGAAGCTGGGATTGGAGCTCCTGGATGGAAGCGGGGTGATTCAGAGAGACAAAGAGACTGAGGTGGGGACCCTTAAACACCATATCATTTGAACCTTCCTGAAGCTGGGATTAGAGCTGCTGGATAGAAGGTTGGTGAGTCAGAGAGACAAATAGACTGAGGTGGGGGCCTTTAAACACCATATCATTTGAACCTTCCTGAAGCTGGGATTAGAGCTGGTGGATAGAAGGTTGGTGAGTCAGAGAGACAAATAGACTGAGGTGGCGGCCCTTAAACTCCATATCATTTGAACCTTCCTAATGCTGGGATTGGAGCTGCTGGATTGAAGGGGTGGGTGGGCGGGTGAGTCAGAGAGACAAAGAGACTGAGGTGGGGGCCCTTAAACTCCATATCATTTGAACCTTCCTGATGCTGGGATTGGAGCTGGTGGATAGAAGGTTGGTGAGTCAGAGAGACAAATAGACTGAGGTGGGGGCCCTTAAACTCCATATCATTTGAACCTTCCTGAAGCTGAGATTGGAGTTGCTGGATAGAAGGGGGGTGATTCAGAGAGACAAAGAGACTGAGGTGGGGGCCCTTAAACACCATATCATTTGAACCTTCTTGATGCTGGGATTGGAGCTGCTGGATTGAAGGGGTGGGTGGGCGGGTGAGTCAGAGAGACAAAGAGACTGTGGTAGGGGCCCTTAAACTCCATATCATTTCAACCTTCCTGAAGCTGGGATTGAAGCTGCTGGAGAGAAGGGGGGTGATTCAGAGAGACAAAAGAGACTGAGGTGGGGGGCTTTAAACAGCATATCATTTGAACCGTCCTGAAGCTGGGATTAGAGCTGCTGGATAGCAGGTTGGTGAGTCAGAGAGACAAATAGACTGAGTTGGGGGCCCTTAAACACCATATCATTTGACCCTTCCTGAAGCTGGGATTACAGCTGCTGTTTACAAGGGGGGGGGTGAGTCAGAGAGACAAAGAGACTGAGGTGGGGGCCCTTAAACTCCATATCATTTGAACCTTCCTGAAGCTGCGATTGGAGCTGCTGGATAGAAGGTGGGTGATTCAGAGAGACAAAGAGACTGAGGTGGGGGCCCTTAAACTCCATATCATTTGAACCTTCCTGATGCTGGGATTGGAGCTGGTGGATAGAAGGTTGGTGAGTCAGAGAGACAAATAGACTGAGGTGGGGGCCCTTAAACTCCATATCATTTGAACCTTCCTGAAGCTGAGATTGGAGTTGCTGGATAGAAGGGGGGTGATTCAGAGAGACAAAGAGACTGAGGTGGGGGCCCTTAAACACCATATCATTTGAACCTTTCTGATGCTGGGATTGGAGCTGCTGGATTGAAGGGGTGGGTGGGCGGGTGAGTCAGAGAGACAAAGAGACTGAGGTAGGGGCCCTTAAACTCCATATCATTTCAACCTTCCTGAAGCTGGGATTGAAGCTGCTGGAGAGAAGGGGGGTGATTCAGAGAGACAAAAGAGACTGAGGTGGGGGGCTTTAAACAGCATATCATTTGAACCGTCCTGAAGCTGGGATTAGAGCTGCTGGATAGCAGGTTGGTGAGTCAGAGAGACAAATAGACTGAGTTGGGGGCCCTTAAACACCATATCATTTGACCCTTCCTGAAGCTGGGATTACAGCTGCTGTTTACAAGGGGGGGGGGTGAGTCAGAGAGACAAAGAGACTGAGGTGGGGGCCCTTAAACTCCATATCATTTGAACCTTCCTGAAGCTGCGATTGGAGCTGCTGGATAGAAGGTGGGTGATTCAGAGAGACAAAGAGACTGAGGTGGGGGCCCTTAAACTCCATATCATTTGAACCTTCCTGATGCTGGGATTGGAGCTGGTGGATAGAAGGTTGGTGAGTCTGAGAGACAAATAGACTGAGGTGGGGGCCCTTAAACTCCATATCATTTGAACCTTCCTGAAGCTGAGATTGGAGTTGCTGGATAGAAGGGGGGTGATTCAGAGAGACAAAGAGACTGAGGTGGGGGCCCTTAAACACCATATCATTTGAACCTTCCTGATGCTGGGATTGGAGCTGCTGGATTGAAGGGGTGGGTGGGCGGGTGAGTCAGAGATCCAAAGAGACTGAGGTAGGGGCCCTTAAACTCCATATCATTTCAAGCTTCCTGAAGCTGAGATTGGAGTTGCTGGATAGAAGGGGGGTGATTCAGAAAGACAAAGAGACTGTGGTGGGGGCCCTTAAACTCCATATCATTTGAACCTTCCTGAAGCTGGGATTGGAGCTGCTGGATAGAAGTGGGGGGTGAGTCAGAGAGAAAGGGAGACTAAGGTGGGGGCCCTTAAACTCCATATCATTTGAACCTTCCTGAAGCAGGGATTGGACCTGCTTGATAGAATGGGGGGTGAGTCAGAGAGACAAAGAGACTGAGGTGGGGGCCCTTAAACTCCATATCATTTGAACCTTCCTGAAAGTGGGATTGGAGCTGCTGGATAGAACGGGGGGGTGAGTCAGAGAGACAAAGAGACTGAGGTGGGGGCCCTTAAACTCCATATCATTTGACCCTTTCTGAAGCTGGGATTGGAGCTGCTGGATAGGAGTGGGGGGTGAGTTAGAGAGAAAGGGAGACTAAGGTGGGGGCCCTTAAACTCCATATCATTTGAACCTTTCTGAAGCTGGGATTGGAGCTGCTGGATAGAAGGGGGAGGGTGAGTCAGAGAGACAAAGAAACTGAGGTGGGGGCCCTTAAACTCCATATCATTTGACCCTTCCTGAAGCTGGGATTGGAGCTGCTGGATAGAAGTGGGGGGTGAGTCAGAGAGACAAAGAGACTAAGGTGGGGGCCCTTAAACTCCATATCATTTGAACCTTCCTGAAGCTGGGATTGGAGCTGCTGGATAAAAGGGGGGGTGAGTCAGAGAGACAAAGAGACTGAGGTGGGGGCCCTTAAACTCCATATCATTTGAACCTTCCGGAAGATGGGATTGGAGCTGCTTGATGGAAGGGGGGGGTGAGTCAGAGAGACAAAGAGACTGAGGTGGGGGCCCTTAAACTCCATATCATTTGAACCTTCCTGAAGCTGGGATTGGAGCTCCTGGATAGAAGGGGGGGTGAGTCAGAGAGACAAAGAGACTGAGGTGGGGGCCCTTAAACTCCATATCATTTGAACCTTCCTGAAGCTGCGATTGGAGCTGCTGGATAGAAGGGGGGTGATTCAGAGAGACAAAGAGACTGACGTGGGGGCCCTTAAACTCCATATCATTTGAACCTTCCTGATGCTGGGATTGGAGCTGGTGGATAGAAGGTTGGTGAGTCAGAGAGACAAATAGACTGAGGTGGGGGCCCTTAAACTCCATATCATTTGAACCTTCCTGAAGCTGAGATTGGAGTTGCTGGATAGAAGGGGGGTGATTCAGAGAGACAAAGAGACTGAGGTGGGGGCCCTTAAACACCATATTATTTGAACCTTCCTGATGCTGGGATTGGAGCTGCTGGATTGAAGGGGTGGGTGGGCGGGTGAGTCAGAGATCCAAAGAGACTGAGGTAGGGGCCCTTAAACTCCATATCATTTCAACCTTCCTGAAGCTGGGATTGAAGCTGCTGAAGAGAAGGGGGGTGATTCAGAGAGACAAAAGAGACTGAGGTGGGGGGCTTTAAACACCATATCATTTGAACCTTCCTGAAGCTGGGATTGGAGCTGCTGGATTGAAGGGGTGGGTGGGCGGGTGAGTCAGAGATCCAAAGAGACTGAGGTAGGGGCCCTTAAACTCCATATCATTTCAACCTTCCTGAAGCTGGGATTGAAGCTGCTGGAGAGAAGGGGGGTGATTCAGAGAGACAAAAGAGACTGAGGTAGGGGCCCTTAAACTCCATATCATTTCAACCTTCCTGAAGCTGGGATTGGAGCTGCTGGATAGAAGGGGGGTGATTCAGAGAGACAAAGAGACTGAGGTGGGGGCCCTTAAACACCATATCATTTTAACCTTCCTGAAGCTGGGATTGCAGCTGCTGGATAGAAGGTGGTTGAGTCAGAGAGACAAAGAGACTGAGTTGAGGGCCCTTAAACTCCATATCATTTGAACCGTCCTGAAGCTGGGATTGGAGCTGCTGGATTGAAGGGGTGGGTGGGCGGGTGAGTCAGAGATACAAAGAGACTGAGGTAGGGGCCCTTAAAATCCAAAGCATTTCAACCTTCCTGAAGCTGGGATTGGAGCTGCTGGATAGAAGGGGGGTGATTCAGAGAGACAAAGAGACTGAGGTGGGGGCCCTTAAACACCATATCATTTGAACCTTCCTGAAGCTGGGATTAGAGCTGCTGGATAGAAGGTTGGTGAGTCAGAGAGACAAATAGACTGAGGTGGGGGCCTTTAAACACCATATCATTTGAACCTTCCTGAAGCTGGGATTAGAGCTGCTGGATTGAAGGGGTGGGTGGGCGGGTGAGTCAGAGATACAAAGAGACTGAGGTAGGGGCCCTTAAACTCCATATCATTTCAACCTTCCTGAAGCTGGGATTGGAGCTGCTGGATAGAAGGGGGGTGATTCAGAGAGACAAAGAGACTGAGGTGGGGGCCCTTAAACACCATATCATTTGAACCTTCCTGAAGCTGGGATTAGAGCTACTGGATAGAAGGTTGGTGAGTCAGAGAGACAAATAGAGTGAGGTAGGGGCCCTTAAACTCCATATCATTTCAACCTTCCTGAAGCTGGGATTGGAGCTGCTGGATAGAAGGTGGGTGATTCAGAGAGACAAAGAGACTGAGGTGGGGGCCCTTAAACTCCATATCATTTGAACCTTCCTGAAGCTTGGATTGGAGCTGCTGGATAGAAGGTTGGTGAGTCAGAGAGACAAATAGACTGAGGTGTGGGCCCTTAAACTCCATATCATTTGAACCTTCCTGAAGCTGGGATTGGAGCTGCTGGATTGAAGGGGTGGGTGGGCGGGTGAGTCAGAGATCCAAAGAGACTGAGGTAGGGGCCCTTAAACTCCATATCATTTCAACCTTCCTGAAGCTGGGATTGGAGCTGCTGGATAGAAGGGGGGTGATTCAGAGAGACAAAGAGACTGAGGTGGGGGCCCTTAAACTCCATATCATTTGAACCTTCCTGAATCTGGGATTACAGCTGCTGGACAGAAGGTGGGTGAGTCAGAGAGACAAAGAGACTGAGGTGAGGGCCCTTAAACTCCATATCATTTGAACCTTCCTGAAGCTGGGATTGGAGCTGCTGGATTGAAGGTGTGGGTGGGCGGGTGAGTCAGAGATACAAAGAGACTGAGGTAGGGGCCCTTTAACTCCATATCATTTCAACCTTCCTGAAGCTGGGATTGGAGCTGCTGGATAGAAGGGAGGTGATTCAGAGAGACAAAGAGACTGAGGTGGGGGCCCTTAAACTCCATATCATTTGAACCTTCCTGATGCTGGGATTGGAGCTGCTGGATTGAAGGGGTGGGTGGGCGGGTGAGTCAGAGATCCAAAGAGACTGAGGTAGGGGCCCTTAAACTCCATATCATTTCAACCTTCCTGAAGCTGGGATTGAAGCTGCTGGAGAGAAGGGGGGTGATTCAGAGAGACAAAAGAGACTGAGGTGGGGGGCTTTAAACAGCATATCATTTGAACCGTCCTGAAGCTGGGATTAGAGCTGCTGGATAGCAGGTTGGTGAGTCAGAGAGACAAATAGACTGAGTTGGGGGCCCTTAAACACCATATCATTTGACCCTTCCTGAAGCTGGGATTACAGCTGCTGTTTACAAGGGGGGGGTGAGTCAGAGAGACAAAGAGACTGAGGTGGGGGCCCTTAAACTCCATATCATTTGAACCTTCCTGAAGCTGCGATTGGAGCTGCTGGATAGAAGGTGGGTGATTCAGAGAGACAAAGAGACTGAGGTGGGGGCCCTTAAACTCCATATCATTTGAACCTTCCTGATGCTGGGATTGGAGCTGGTGGATAGAAGGTTGGTGAGTCAGAGTGACAAATAAACTGACTTGGGGGCCCTTAAACTCCATATCATTTGAACCTTCCTGAAGCTGAGATTGGAGTTGCTGGATAGAAGGGGGGTGATTCAGAGAGACAAAGAGACTGAGGTGGGGGCCCTTAAACACCATATCATTTGAACCTTCCTGATGCTGGGATTGGAGCTGCTGGATTGAAGGGGTGGGTGGGCGGGTGAGTCAGAGATCCAAAGAGACTGAGGTAGGGGCCCTTAAACTCCATATCATTTCAACCTTCCTGAAGCTGAGATTGGAGTTGCTGGATAGAAGGGGGGTGATTCAGAAAGACAAAGAGACTGTGGTGGGGGCCCTTATACTCCATATCATTTGAACCTTCCAGAAGCTGGGATTGGAGCTGCTGGATAGAAGTGGGGGGTGAGTCAGAGAGAAAGGGAGACTAAGGTGGGGCCCTTAAACTCCATAGCATTTGAACCTTCCTGAAGCAGGGATTGGAGCTGCTTGATAGAATGGGGGGTGAGTCAGAGAGACAAAGAGACTGAGGTGGGGGCCCTTAAACTCCATATCATTTGAACCTTCCTGAAAGTGGGATTGGAGCTGCTGGATAGAACGGGGGGGGAGGGGGTGAGTCAGAGAGACAAAGAGACTGAGGTGGGGGCCCTTAAACTCCATATCATTTGACCCTTTCTGAAGCTGGGATTGGAGCTGCTGGATAGAAGTGGGGGGTGAGTTAGAGAGAAAGGGAGACTAAGGTGGGGGCCCTTAAACTCCATATCATTTGAACCTTTCTGAAGCTGGGATTGGAGCTGCTGGATTGAAGGGGTGGGTGGGCGGGTGAGTCAGAGATCCAAAGAGACTGAGGTAGGGGCCCTTAAACTCCATATCATTTGAACCTTCCTGCAGCTGCGATTGGAGCTGCTGGATAGAAGGTGGGTGATTCAGAGAGACAAAGAGAGTGAGGTGGGGGCCCTTAAACTCCATATCATTTGAACCTTCCTGAAGCTGGGATTGGAGCTGCTGGATAGAAGGTGGGTGATTCAGAGAGACAAATAGACTGAGGTGGGGGCCCTTAAACTCCATATCATTTGAACCTTCCTGATGCTGGGATTGGAGCTCCTGGATTGAAGGGGTGGGTGGGCGGGTGAGTCAAAGATCCAAAGAGACTGAGGTAGGGGCCCTTAAACTCCATATCATTTCAACCTTCCTGAAGCTGGGATTGGAGCTCCTGGATGGAAGCGGGGTGATTCAGAGAGACAAAGAGACTGAGGTGGGGACCCTTAAACACCATATCATTTGAACCTTCCTGAAGCTGGGATTAGAGCTGCTGGATAGAAGGTTGGTGAGTCAGAGAGACAAATAGACTGAGGTGGGGGCCTTTAAACACCATATCATTTGAACCTTCCTGAAGCTGGGATTAGAGCTGGTGGATAGAAGGTTGGTGAGTCAGAGAGACAAATAGACTGAGGTGGGGGCCCTTAAACTCCATATCATTTGAACCTTCCTAATGCTGGGATTGGAGCTGCTGGATTGAAGGGGTGGGTGGGCGGGTGAGTCAGAGAGACAAAGAGACTGAGGTGGGGGCCCTTAAACTCCATATCATTTGAACCTTCCTGAAGCTGCGATTGGAGCTGCTGGATAGAAGGTGGGTGATTCAGAGAGACAAAGAGACTGAGGTGGGGGCCCTTAAACTCCATATCATTTGAACCTTCCTGATGCTGGGATTGGAGCTGGTGGATAGAAGGTTGGTGAGTCAGAGAGACAAATAGACTGAGATGGGGGCCCTTAAACACCATATCATTTGAACCTTCCTGATGCTGGGATTGGAGCTGCTGGATTGAAGGGGTGGGTGGGCGGGTGAGTCAGAGAGACAAAGAGACTGTGGTAGGGGCCCTTAAACTCCATATCATTTCAACCTTCCTGATGCTGGGATTGAAGCTGCTGGAGAGAAGGGGGGTGATTCAGAGAGACAAAAGAGACTGAGGTGGGGGGCTTTAAACAGCATATCATTTGAACCGTCCTGAAGCTGGGATTAGAGCTGCTGGATAGCAGGTTGGTGAGTCAGAGAGACAAATAGACTGAGTTGGGGGCCCTTAAACACCATATCATTTGACCCTTCCTGAAGCTGGGATTAGAGCTGCTGTTTACAAGAGGGGGGGGTGAGTCAGAGAGACAAAGAGACTGAGGTGGGGGCCCTTAAACTCCATATCATTTGAACCTTCCTGAAGCTGGGATTGGAGCTGCTGGATAGAAGTGGGGGGTGAGTCAGAGAGAAAGGGAGACTAAGGTGGGGCCCTTAAACTCCATATCATTTGAACCTTCCTGAAGCAGGGATTGGAGCTGCTTGATAGAATGTGGGGTGAGTCAGAGAGACAAAGAGACTGAGGTGGGGGCCCTTAAACTCCATATCATTTGAACCTTCCTGAAAGTGGGGTTGGAGCTGCTGGATAGAACGGGGGGGTGAGTCAGAGAGACAAAGAGACTGAGGTGGGGGCCCTTAAACTCCATATCATTTGACCCTTTCTGAAGCGGGGATTGGAGCTGCTGGATAGGAGTGGGGGGTGAGTTAGAGAGAAAGGGAGACTAAGGTGGGGGCCCTTAAACTCCATATCATTTGAACCTTTCTGAAGCTGGGATTGGAGCTGCTGGATAGAAGGGGGAGGGTGAGTCAGAGAGACAAAGAAACTGAGGTGGGGGCCCTTAAACTCCATATCATTTGACCCTTCCTGAAGCTGGGATTGGAGCTGCTGGATAGAAGTGGGGGGTGAGTCAGAGAGACAAAGAGACTAAGGTGGGGGCCCTTAAACTCCATATCATTTGAACCTTCCTGAAGCTGGGATTGGAGCTGCTGGATAGAAGGGGGGGGGTGAGTCAGAGAGACAAAGAGACTGAGGTGGGGGCCCTTAAACTCCATATCATTTGAACCTTCCGGAAGATGGGATTGGAGCTGCTTGATGGAAGGGGGGGTGAGTCAGAGAGACAAAGAGACTGAGGTGGGGGCCCTTAAACTCCATATCATTTGAACCTTCCTGAAGCTGGGATTGGAGCTCCTGGATAGAAGGGGGGGGGGGGTGAGTCAGAGAGACAAAGAGACTGAGGTGGGGGCCCTTAAACTCCATATCATTTGAACCTTCCAGAAGCTGCGATTGGAGCTGCTGGATAGAAGGTGGGTGATTCAGAGAGACAAAGAGACTGAGGTGGGGGCCCTTAAACTCCATATCATTTGAACCTTCCTGAATCTGGGATTACAGCTGCTGGACAGAAGGTGGGTGAGTCAGAGAGACAAAGAGACTGAGGTGAGGGCCCTTAAACTCCATATCATTTGAACCTTCCTGAAGCTGGGATTGGAGCTGCTGGATTGAAGGTGTGGGTGGGCGGGTGAGTCAGAGATACAAAGAGACTGAGGTAGGGGCCCTTTAACTCCATATCATTTCAACCTTCCTGAAGCTGGGATTGGAGCTGCTGGATAGAAGGGGGGTGATTCAGAGAGACAAAGAGACTGAGGTGGGGGCCTTTAAACACCATATCATTTGAACCTTCCTGAACCTGGGATTAGAGCTGCTGGATGGAAGTTTGGTGAGTCAGAGAGACAAATAGACTGAGGTGGGGGCCCTTAAACACCATACCATTTGAACCTTCCTGAAGCTCGGATTAGAGCTGCTGGATAGAAGGTTGGTGAGTCAGAGAGACAAATAGACTGAGGTGGGGGCCTATAAACACCATATCATTTGAACCTTCCTGAAGCTGGGATTAGAGCTGGTGGATAGAAGGTTGGTGAGTCAGAGAGACAAATAGACTGAGGTGGGGGCCCTTAAACTCCATATCATTTGAACCTTCCTGATGCTGGGATTGGAGCTGCTGGATAGAAGGGAGGTGATTCAGAGAGACAAAGAGACTGAGGTGGGGGGCTTTAAACACCATATCATTTGAACCTTCCTGAAGCTGGGATTACAGCTGCTGGATAGAAGGGGGGGGTGAGTCAGAGAGACAAAGAGACTGAGGTGGGGGCCCTTAAACTCCATATCATTTGAACCTTCCTGCAGCTGCGATTGGAGCTGCTGGATAGAAGGTGGGTGATTCAGAGAGACAAAGAGACTGAGGTGGGGGCCCTTAAACTCCATATCATTTGAACCTTCCTGATGCTGGGATTGGAGCTGGTGGATAGAAGGTTGGTGAGTCAGAGAGACAAATAGACTGAGGTGGGGGCCCTTAAACTCCATATCATTTGAACCTTCCTGATGCTGAGATTGGAGCTGCTGGATTGAAGGGGTGGGTGGGCGGGTGAGTCAGAGATCCAAAGAGACTGAGGTAGGGGCCCTTAAACTCCATATCATTTGAACCTTCCTGAAGCTGGGCTTGGAGCTGCTGGATAGAAGGTGGGTGATTCAGAGAGACAAATAGACTGAGGTGGGGGCCCTTAAACTCCATATCATTTGAACCTTCCTGATGCTGGGATTGGAGCTGCTGGATTGAAGGGGTGGGTGGGCGGGTGAGTCAAAGATCCAAAGAGACTGAGGTAGGGGCCCTTAAACTCCATATCATTTCAACCTTCCTGAAGCTGGGATTGGAGCTCCTGGATGGAAGCGGGGTGATTCAGAGAGACAAAGAGACTGTGGTGGGGGCCCTTAAACTCCATATCATTTGAACCTTCCTGAAGCTGGGATTGGAGCTGCTGGATTGAAGGGGTGGGTGGGCGGGTGAGTCAGAGAGACAAAGAGACTGAGGTGGGGGCCCTTAAACTCCATATCATTTGAACCTTCCTAAAGCTGCGATTGGAGCTGCTGGATAGAAGGGGGCTGAGTCAGAGAGACAAAGATACTGATGCGGGGGCCCTTAAACTCCATATCATTTGAACCATCCTGAAGCTGGGATTGGAGCTGCTGGATAGAAGGGGGGTGAGTCAGAGATACAAAGAGACTGAGGTTGGGGCCCTTAAACTCCATATCATTTGAACCTTCCTGAAGCTGCGATTGGAGCTGCTGGATAGAAGGTGGGTGATTCAGAGAGACAAAGAGACTGAGGTGGTGGCCCTTAAACACCATATCATTTGAACCTTCCTGATGCTGGGATTGGAGCTGGTGGATAGAAGGTTGGTGAGTCAGAGAGACAAATAGACTGAGGTGGGGGCCCTTAAACTCCATATAATTTGAACCTTCCCGAAGCTGAGATTGGAGTTGCTGGATAGAAGGGGGGTGATTCAGAGAGACAAAGAGACTGAGGTGGGGGCCCTTAAACACCATATCATTTGAACCTTCCTGATGCTGGGATTGGAGCTGCTGGATTGAAGGGGTGGGTGGGCGGGTGAGTCAGAGATCCAAAGAGACTGAGGTAGGGGCCCTTAAACTCCATATCATTTCAACCTTCCTGAAGCTGGGATTGAAGCTGCTGGAGAGAAGGGGGGTGATTCAGAGAGACAAAAGAGACTGAGGTGGGGGGCTTTAAACAGCATATCATTTGAACCGTCCTGAAGCTGGGATTAGAGCTGCTGGATAGCAGGTTGGTGAGTCAGAGAGACAAATAGACTGAGTTGGGGGCCCTTAAACACCATATCATTTGACCCTTCCTGAAGCTGGGATTACAGCTGCTGTTTACAAGGGGGGGGTGAGTCAGAGAGACAAAGAGACTGAGGTGGGGGCCCTTAAACTCCATATCATTTGAACCTTCCTGAAGCTGCGATTGGAGCTGCTGGATAGAAGGTGGGTGATTCAGAGAGACAAAGAGACTGAGGTGGGGGCCCTTAAACTCCATATCATTTGAACCTTCCTGATGCTGGGATTGGAGCTGGTGGATAGAAGGTTGCTGAGTCAGAGAGACAAATAGACTGAGGTGGGGGCCCTTAAACTCCATATCATTTGAACCTTCCTGAAGCTGAGATTGGAGTTGCTGGATAGAAGGGGGGTGATTCAGAGAGACAAAGAGACTGAGGTGGGGGCCCTTAAACACCATATCATTTGAACCTTCCTGATGCTGGGATTGGAGCTGCTGGATTGAAGGGGTGGGTGGGCGGGTGAGTCAAAGATCCAAAGAGACTGAGGTAGGGGCCCTTAAACTCCATATCATTTCAACCTTCCTGAAGCTGGGATTGGAGCTCCTGGATGGAAGCGGGGTGATTCAGAGAGACAAAGAGACTGTGGTGGGGGCCCTTAAACTCCATATCATTTGAACCTTCCTGAAGCTGGGATTGGAGCTGCTGGATTGAAGGGGTGGGTGGGCGGGTGAGTCAGAGAGACAAAGAGACTGAGGTGGGGGCCCTTAAACTCCATATCATTTGAACCTTCCTAAAGCTGCGATTGGAGCTGCTGGATAGAAGGGGGCTGAGTCAGAGAGACAAAGATACTGAGGTGGGGGCCCTTAAACTCCATATCATTTGAACCATCCTGAAGCTGGGATTGGAGCTGCTGGATAGAAGGGGGGTGAGTCAGAGATACAAAGAGACTGAGGTTGGGGCCCTTAAACTCCATATCATTTGAACCTTCCTGAAGCTGCGATAGGAGCTGCTGGATAGAAGGTGGGTGATTCAGAGAGACAAAGAGACTGAGGTGGGGGCCCTTAAACACCATATCATTTGAACCTTCCTGATGCTGGGATTGGAGCTGCTGGATTGAAGGGGTGGGTGGGCGGGTGAGTCAGAGATCCAAAGAGACTGAGGTAGGGGCCCCTAAACTCCATATCATTTCAACCTTCCTGAAGCTGGGATTGAAGCTGCTGGAGAGAAGGGGGGTGATTCAGAGAGACAAAAGAGACTGAGGTGGGGGGCTTTAAACAGCATATCATTTGAACCGTCCTGAAGCTGGGATTAGAGCTGCTGGATAGCAGGTTGGTGAGTCAGAGAGACAAATAGACTGAGTTGGGGGCCCTTAAACACCATATCATTTGACCCTTCCTGAAGCTGGGATTACAGCTGCTGTTTACAAGGGGGGGGGGTGAGTCAGAGAGACAAAGAGACTGAGGTGGGGGCCCTTAAACTCCATATCATTTGAACCTTTCTGAAGCTGGGATTGGAGCTGCTGGATTGAAGGGGTGGGTGGGCGGGTGAGTCAGAGATCCAAAGAGACTGAGGTAGGGGCCCTTAAACTCCATATAATTTCAACCTTCCTGAAGCTGGGATTGGAGCTGCTGGATAGAAGGGAGGTGATTCAGAGAGACAAAGAGACTGAGGTGGGGGCCCTTAAACTCCATATCATTTGAACCTTCCTGATGCTGAGATTGGAGCTGCTGGATTGAAGGGGTGGGTGGGCGGGTGAGTCAGAGATCCAAAGAGACTGAGGTAGGGGCCCTTAAACTCCATATCATTTCAACCTTCCTGAAGCTGGGATTGAAGCTGCTGGAGAGAAGGGGGGTGATTCAGAGAGACAAAAGAGACTGAGGTGGGGGGCTTTAAACAGCATATCATTTGAACCGTCCTGAAGCTGGGATTAGAGCTGCTGGATAGCAGGTTGGTGAGTCAGAGAGACAAATAGACTGAGTTGGGGGCCCTTAAACACCATATCATTTGACCCTTCCTGAAGCTGGGATTACAGCTGCTGTTTACAACGGGGGGGGGGGGGTGAGTCAGAGAGACAAAGAGACTGAGGTGGGGGCCCTTAAACTCCATATCATTTGAACCTTCCTGAAGCTGCGATTGGAGCTGCTGGATAGAAGGTGGGTGATTCAGAGAGACAAAGAGACTGAGGTGGGGGCCCTTAAACTCCATATCATTTGAACCTTCCTGATGCTGGGATTGGAGCTGGTGGATAGAAGGTTGGTGAGTCAGAGAGACAAATAGACTGAGGTGGGGGCCCTTAAACTCCATATCATTTGAACCTTCCTGAAGCTGAGATTGGAGTTGCTGGATAGAAGGGGGGTGATTCAGACGGACAAAGAGACTGAGGTGGGGGCCCTTAAACACCATATCATTTGAACCTTCCTGATGCTGGGATTGGAGCTGCTGGATTGAAGGGGTGGGTGGGCGGGTGAGTCAGAGATCCAAAGAGACTGAGGTAGGGGCCCTTAAACTCCATATCACTTCAACCTTCCTGAAGCTGAGATTGGAGTTGCTGGATAGAAGGGGGGTGATTCAGAAAGACAAAGAGACTGTGGTGGGGGCCCTTAAACTCCATATCATTTGAACCTTCCTGAAGCTGGGATTGGAGCTGCTGGATAGAAGTGGGGGGTGAGTCAGAGAGAAAGGGAGACTAAGGTGGGGCCCTTAAACTCCATATCATTTGAACCTTCCTGAAGCAGGGATTGGAGCTGCTTGATAGAATGGGGGGTGAGTCAGAGAGACAAAGAGACTGAGGTGGGGGCCCTTAAACTCCATATCATTTGAACCTTCCTGAAAGTGGGATTGGAGCTGCTGGATAGAACGGGGGGGGGGGTGAGTCAGAGAGACAAAGAGACTGAGGTGGGGGCCCTTAAACTCCATATCATTTGACCCTTTCTGAAGCTGGGATTGGAGCTGCTGGATAGAAGTGGGGGGTGAGTTAGAGAGAAAGGGAGACTAAGGTGGGGGCCCTTAAACTCCATATCATTTGAACCTTTCTGAAGCTGGGATTGGAGCTGCTGGATTGAAGGGGTGGGTGGGCGGGTGAGTCAGAGATCCAAAGAGACTGAAGTAGGGGCCCTTAAACTCCATATCATTTCAACCTTCCTGAAGCTGGCATTGGAGCTGCTGGATAGAAGGGAGGTGATTCAGAGAGACAAAGAGACTGAGGTGGGGGCCCTTAAACTCCATATCATTTGAACCTTCCTGAAGCTGGGATTGAAGCTGCTGGATAGAAGGGGGGTGATTCAGAGAGACAAAGAGACTGAGGTGGGGGGCTTTAAACACCATATCATTTGAACCTTCCTGAAGCTGGGATTACAGCTGCTGGATAGAAGGGGGGGGGGGTGAGTCAGAGAGACAAAGAGACTGAGGTGGGGGCCCTTAAACTCCATATCATTTGAACCTTCCTGCAGCTGCGATTCGAGCTGCTGGATAGAAGGTGGGTGATTCAGAGAGACAAAGAGACTGAGGTGGGGGCCCTTAAACTCCATATCATTTGAACCTTCCTGATGCTGGGATTGGAGCTGGTGGATAGAAGGGGGGTGATTCAGAGAGACAAAGAGACTGAGGTGGGGGGCTTTAAACACCATATCATTTGAACCTTCCTGAAGCTGGGATTACAGCTGCTGGATAGAAGGGGGGGGTGAGTCAGAGAGACAAAGAGACTGAGGTGGGGGCCCTTAAACTCCATATCATTTGAACCTTCCTGCAGCTGCGATTCGAGCTGCTGGATAGAAGGTGGGTGATTCAGAGAGACAAAGAGACTGAGGTGGGGGCCCTTAAACTCCATATCATTTGAACCTTCCTGATGCTGGGATTGGAGCTGGTGGATAGAAGGTTGGTGAGTCAGAGAGACAAATAGACTGAGGTGGGGGCCCTTAAACTCCATATCATTTGAACCTTCCTGATGCTGAGATTGGAGTTGCTGGATAGAAGGTGGGTGATTCAGAGAGACAAAGAGACTGAGGTGGGGGCCCTTAAATTCCATATCATTTGAACCTTCCTCATGCTGGGATTGGAGCTGCTGGATTGAAGGGGTGGGTGGGCGGGTGAGTCAAAGATCCAAAGAGACTGAGGTAGGGGCCCTTAAACTCCATATCATTTCAACCTTCCTGAAGCTGGGATTGGAGCTCCTGGATGGAAGCGGGGTGATTCAGAGAGACAAAGAGACTGAGGTGGGGACCCTTAAACACCATATCATTTGAACCTTCCTGAAGCTGGGATTAGAGCTGCTGGATAGAAGGTTGGTGAGTCAGAGAGACAAATAGACTGAGGTGGGGGCCTTTAAACACCATATCATTTGAACCTTCCTGAAGCTGGGATTAGAGCTGGTGGATAGAAGGTTGATGAGTCAGAGAGACAAATAGACTGAGGTGGGGGCCCTTAAACTCCATATCATTTGAACCTTCCTAATGCTGGGATTGGAGCTGCTGGATTGAAGGGGTGGGTGGGCGGGTGAGTCAGAGAGACAAAGAGACTGAGGTGGGGGCCCTTAAACTCCATATCATTTGAACCTTCCTGAAGCTGCGATTGGAGCTGCTGGATAGAAGGTGGGTGATTCAGAGAGACAAAGAGACTGAGGTGGGGGCCCTTAAACTCCATATCATTTGAACCTTCCTAATGCTGGGATTGGAGCTGCTGGATTGAAGGGGTGGGTGGGCGGGTGAGTCAGAGAGACAAAGAGACTGAGGTGGGGGCCCTTAAACTCCATATCATTTGAACCTTCCTGAAGCTGCGATTGGAGCTGCTGGATAGAAGGTGGGTGATTCAGAGAGACAAAGAGACTGAGGTGGGGGCCCTTAAACTCCATATCATTTGAACCTTCCTGATGCTGGGATTGGAGCTGGTGGATAGAAGGTTGGTGAGTCAGAGAGACAAATAGACTGAGGTGGGGGCCCTTAAACTCCATATCATTTGAACCTTTCTGAAGCTGAGATTGGAGTTGCTGGATAGAAGGGGGGTGATTCAGAGAGACAAAGAGACTGAGGTGGGGGCCCTTAAACTCCATATCATTTGAACCTTCCTGATGCTGGGATTGGAGCTGCTGGATTGAAGGGGTGGGTGGGCGGGTGAGTCAGAGATCCAAAGAGACTGAGGTAGGGGCCCTTAAACTCCATATCATTTCAACCTTCCTGAAGCTGGGATTGAAGCTGCTGGAGAGAAGGGGGGTGATTCAGAGAGACAAAAGAGACTGAGGTGGGGGGCTTTAAACAGCATATCATTTGAACCGTCCTGAAGCTGGGATTAGAGCTGCTGGATAGCAGGTTGGTGAGTCAGAGAGACAAATAGACTGAGTTGGGGGCCCTTAAACACCATATCATTTGACCCTTCCTGAAGCTGGGATTACAGCTGCTGTTTACAAGGGGGGGGGGTGAGTCAGAGAGACAAAGAGACTGAGGTGGGGGCCCTTAAACTCCATATCATTTGAACCTTCCTGAAGCTGCGATTGGAGCTGCTGGATAGAAGGTGGGTGATTCAGAGAGACAAAGAGACTGAGGTGGGGGCCCTTAAACTCCATATCATTTGAACCTTCCTGATGCTGGGATTGGAGCTGGTGGATAGAAGGTTGGTGAGTCAGAGAGACAAATAGACTGAGGTGGGGGCCCTTAAACTCCATATCATTTGAACCTTCCTGAAGCTGAGATTGGAGTTGCTGGATAGAAGGGGGGTGATTCAGAGAGACAAAGAGACTGAGGTGGGGGCCCTTAAACACCATATCATTTGAACCTTCCTGATGCTGGGATTGGAGCTGCTGGATTGAAGGGGTGGGTGGGCGGGTGAATCAGAGATCCAAAGAGACTGAGGTAGGGGCCCTTAAACTCCATATCATTTCAACCTTCCTGACGCTGAGATTGGAGTTGCTGGATAGAAGGGGGGTGATTCAGAAAGACAAAGAGACTGTGGTGGGGGCCCTTAAACTCCATATCATTTGAACCTTCCTGAAGCTGGGATTGGAGCTGCTGGATAGAAGTGGGGGGTGAGTCAGAGAGAAAGGGAGACTAAGGTGGGGCCCTTAAACTCCATATCATTTGAACCTTCCTGAAGCAGGGATTGGAGCTGCTTTATTATTTATTTATTATTTTATTTATTATTCATATTTATAGACCGCCCCCTCTCCCGAAAGGGACTCGGGGCGGTGTACAGTCACTAAAATACGTTATAAAATACATACAAAACAGTTAAATAATTAAATACGTAGGTGGAGGAGGTTGCAAGACTGTACATAGAATAATAAATATTAAATATAGTATATAGTGTATTAAAAACTTTTTAAAACCCCAAACCCAATTAAAATGAATAAATCCCCGGGAGGTAGAACTAAGAAAGTGCCAGGCCAGCTGATTGAAATAGGTGAGTCTTTAACTTTTGCCGGAAGGAACGGAGGTCGGTGGTAGTTCGAATGTCAGGGGGGAGGTCATTCCAGAGGGTTGGGCCCATCACAGAGAAGGATCTACTCCTAGGTGTCGCCCGCTGGCATTGACTAGCAGACGGCACCAGGAGGAGCCCCTCTCTGTGTGAGCGGATAGGTCGCAGGGACGTGTGTGGTAGGATGCGATCCTGCAGGTAACTAGGTCCACTGCCATGGAGCGCTTTAAAGATGGTGATCAATACCTTGAAACGCACCCGAAAGGCCACAGGTAGCCAGTGCAGCTCGCGCAGGAGAGGTGTTACGTGGGAGTAACGTGTACTTCCCATAATAACCCGCGCGGCTGCGTTCTGAACTAGCTGCAGTCTCCGGACGCGTCCCAAGGGAAGCCCCATGTAGAGAGCATTGCAGTAGTCCAGGCGAGACGTCACCAGCGCATGAGTGACCGTGCGCAGGGCACTCCGGTCCAGTAGGGGGCGCAATTGGCGCACCAGGCGAACCTGGTGGAATGCCCCCCTTGCCACGGCTGCCACATGGTCCTCCATTGACAGCCGGGCATCAAGGAGGACGCCCAAATTGCGCGCCCGCTCCACAGGGGACAATTGTTCGCCCCCTATGGCCAGCGATGGAGTCAGCTGGCTGAACCGAGGCGCCGGTAACCACAGCCACTCGGTCTTGGAGGGGTTGAGTTTAAGTCTGTTGTCCCCCATCCAGACCCCGACGGCTTCCAAACACCGGGACATCACTTCGACAGCCTCGTTGGGGTGGTTTGGGGTTGAAATATACAGCTGAGTATCATCAGCGTAAAGATGGTACTCAACCCCAAAACCACGGATGATCTCACCCAGCGGCTTCACATATGCGTTGAACAGGAGAGGCGAGAGGACCGAACCCTGTGGCACCCCACAAGTGAGTGGCCTCAGGGACGATCTCTGCCCCCCTGTCAACACACATTGCTTCCGGTCGGAGAGGTAGGAGCCGAACCACCGCAAAACGGTGCCTCCGACTCCCATCCCCTCCAACCGGCGCAATAGGATACCATGGTCGATGGTATCAAAAGCCGCCGAGAGGTCTAATAGGACCAGGATAGAGGAGCAACCCCTATCTCTGGCCCTCCAGAGATCATCGACCAACGCGACCAAGGCTGTCTCAGTGCTGTGCCCGGGTCGGAAGCCGGACTGGCGTGGGTCTAGATAGTCGGATTCGTCTAGGTGTCGCGGGAGCTGCTGCGCCACCACATTCTCGACAACCTTCGCCAGAAAGGGGAGGTTGGAGACTGGACGATAGTTAGCTAGCTCCATTGGGTCGAGCGCAGGCCTCTTGAGCAAGGGTCTCACCACCGCCTCTTTCAAGGCGGTTGGTAAGTATCCCTCACTCAGTGAGGCGCTCACCAGGCCCAGGAGCCAGCCTCGTGTCACCTCCCAGGCTGCCAGTACCAGCCAGGAGGGGCACGGGTCCGTTAAACAAGTGGTGGGTCGCAGCCGTCCACGCAGCCTGTCCAAATCCTCGGGGGCAACAGAGTCAAACTCCTCCCAGAATGGTCCCTCAAGACTCGCTGTTGGCGGCTCGTCTGGTCCACTGACGGAGGTCCACCCGCTCCGGATCTGATCGATTTTGTCCTGAAGATATTCCCCAAACTCCTCTGCTCTACCCTGTAAGGGTGTCTCCCGCGCCCCCTGCGATAAGAGGGAGCGAGTCACCCTAAACAGGGCGGCAGGGCGGTTATCCGCGGACGCAATAAGAGCAGCACAATGTCTACGTTTGGCCGCTCTTATTGCCACAAGGTAAGTCCGCAAATAGGCTCTTACCTGTGTTCGGTCAGATTCGGAGCGCGAGGATCTCCACCTGCTCTCTAGACGTCTCCTGTGGCGCTTCATCACCCTGAGCTCCTCAGTGAACCAAGGAGCCCGGGTGGGTCGATGCCGCAGGAGAGGTCGCAACGGCGCAACCCGGTCCAAGGCCCCAGTCGTCGCCCTATTCCAGGCAGTCACTAGGTCCTCGGAACGGGAGCGGGACAAGGCTACAGGTATTGGCCCAAGCTCCGTCAGGAATCTATCAGATTCCATCAGGTGCCTGGGGCGGTACCAGTTTATAGAGTCTGGTTCCGCCTCCTCGCGGTGGGGGATAGCGCCAGGGAAGTCCAGCCGGAGGGATGAGTGGTCTGACCATGACAGGGGCGTGATAACTAAATCCACTATTCCCAGATCACTCGTCCACTGTTCAGATACAAAAATGAGGTCCAGTGTGTGGCCCCCTTCGTGAGTGGGGCCCTGCACTAATTGGGTCAGGTCCATGGCCGTCATGGAAGCCATGAACTCCCGAGCCACCTCGGAAGCCGCTCCCGTTGACGGCAAGTTGAAGTCCCCCATGACCAGAAGTCTGGGAGTCTCAACTGCCGTCGCTGAGATTAGCTCGAGGAGCTCGGGCAGGGCTGCTGATGCATAGCGAGGAGCCAAGTATACAATCAGCAAGCCCCACTGCCTCCCTGGGCCCCAACTCACACCAAGGGACTCACACCCGGGTATCTGAGGAACAGAGAACTCCCTCGGCTCTAAACATTCCCGCATAACCACCGCCACCCCACCACCCTTACCCAGGGCCCGAGGCTGATGGAATGCTCGAAAACCCGGTGGGCACATTTCCACGAGGGGTAAACCACCTTCGTGGCCCAACCAGGTCTCCGTTATCCCTGCAAGGTCTAGCTCCCCCTCTGAGATCAACTCATTAATGAGGGGGGCCTTGTTGATGACAGACCTTGCGTTGCAAAGCATCAGCCGCAGGCCCTGGCTCTGTAGCACCTGTCCACCTAGGCTGCAGGGGTTGGTACAAGCGACCGGGCGTAACCAGCAGCCACGGTCTCCCAACCGACCTTGTACACCGCCCCGAGTCCCTTTCGGGAGAGGGGGCGGTCTATAAATATGAATAATAAATAAAATAATAAATAAATAATAAAGCAGCTCCAATCCCTGCTTCAGGAAGGTTGATAGAATGGGGGGTGAGTCAGAGAGACAAAGAGACTGAGGTGGGGGCCCTTAAACTCCATATCATTTGAACCTTCCTGAAAGTGGGATTGGAGCTGCTGGATAGAACGGGGGGGGGGGTGAGTCAGAGAGACAAAGAGACTGAGGTGGGGGCCCTTAAACTCCATATCATTTGACCCTTTCTGAAGCTGGGATTGGAGCTGCTGGATAGAAGTGGGGGGTGAGTTAGAGAGAAAGGGAGACTAAGGTGGGGGCCCTTAAACTCCATATCATTTGAACCTTTCTGAAGCTGGGATTGGAGCTGCTGGATAGAAGGGGGAGGGGGAGTCAGAGAGACAAAGAAACTGAGGTGGGGGCCCTTAAACTCCATATCATTTGACCCTTCCTGAAGCTGGGATTGGAGCTGCTGGATAGAAGTGGGGTGTGAGTCAGAGAGACAAAGAGACTAAGGTGGGGGCCCTTAAACTCCATATCATTTGAACCTTCCTGAAGCTGGGATTGGAGCTGCTGGATAGAAGGGGGGGGTGAGTCAGAGAGACAAAGAGACTGAGGTGGGGGCCCTTAAACTCCATATCATTTGAACCTTCCGGAAGATGGGATTGGAGCTGCTTGATGGAAGGGGGGGGGTGAGTCAGAGAGACAAAGAGACTGAGGTGGGGGCCCTTAAACTCCATATTATTTGAACCTTCCTGAAGCTGGGATTGGAGCTCCTGGATAGAAGGGGGGGGGTGAGTCAGAGAGACAAAGAGACTGAGGTGGGGGCCCTTAAACTCCATATCATTTGAACCTTCCTGAAGCTGCGATTGGAGCTGCTGGATAGAAGGTGGGTGATTCAGAGAGACAAAGAGACTGAGGTGGGGGCCCTTAAACTCCATATCATTTGAACCTTCCTGAAGCTGCGATTGGAGCTGCTGGATAGAAGGGGGGTGATTCAGAGAGACAAAGAGACTGAGGTGGGGGCCCTTAAACACCATATCATTTGAACCTTCCTGATGCTGGGATTGGAGCTGCTGGATTGAAGGGGTGGGTGGGCGGGTGAGTCAGAGATCCAAAGAGACTGAGGTAGGGGCCCTTAAACTCCATATCATTTCAACCTTCCTGAAGCTGGGATTGAAGCTGCTGGAGAGAAGGGGGGTGATTCAGAGAGACAAAAGAGACTGAGGTGGGGGGCTTTAAACAACATATCATTTGAACCTTCCTGAAGCTGGGATTAGAACTGCTGGATAGCAGGTTGGTGAGTCAGAGAGACAAATAGACTGAGTTGGGGGCGTTTAAACACCATATCATTTGAACCTTCCTGAAGCTGCGATTGGAGCTGCTGGATAGAAGGTGTGTGATTCAGAGAGACAAAGAGACTGAGGTGGGGGCCCTTAAACTCCATATCATTTGAACCTTCCTGAAGCTGCGATTGGAGCTGGTGGATAGAAGGTTGGTGAGTCAGAGAGACAAATAGACTGAGGTGGGGGCCCTTAAACTCTATATCATTTGAACCTTCCTGAAGCTGAGATTGGAGTTCCTGGATAGAAGGGGGGTGATTCAGAGAGACAAAGAGACTGAGGTGGGGGCCCTTAAACACCATATCATTTGAACCTTCCTGATGCTGGGATTGGAGCTGCTGGATTGAAGGGGTGGGTGGGCGGGTGAGTCAGAGATCCAAAGAGACTGAGGTAGGGGCCCTTAAACTCCATATCATTTCAACCTTCCTGAAGCTGCGATTGGAGCTGCTGGATAGAAGGTGGGTGATTCAGAGAGACAAAGAGACTGAGGTGGGGGCCCTTAAACTCCATATCATTTGAACCTTCCTGAAGCTGCGATTGGAGCTGGTGGATAGAAGGTTGGTGAGTCAGAGAGACAAATAGACTGAGGTGGGGGCCCTTAAACTCCATATCATTTGAACCTTCCTGAAGCTGAGATTGGAGTTGCTGGATAGAAGGGGGGTGATTCAGAAAGACAAAGAGACTGAGGTGGGGGCCCTTAAACTCCATATCATTTGAACCTTCCTGAAGCTGGGATTGGAGCTGCTGGATAGAAGTGGGGGGTGAGTCAGAGAGAAAGTGAGTCTAAGGTGGGGCCCTTAAATTCCATATCATTTGAACCTTCCTGAAGCTGGGATTGGAGCTGCTTGATAGAATGGGGGGTGAGTCAGAGAGACAAAGAGACTGAGGTGGGGGACCTTAAACTCCATATCATTTGACCCTTTCTGAAGCTGGGATTGGAGCTGCTGGATAGAAGTGGGGGGTGAGTTAGAGAGAAAGGGAGACTGAGGTGGGGGCCCTTAAACTCCATATCATTTGAACCTTCCTGAAGCTGGGATTGGAGCTCCTGGATAGGGGGGGGTGAGTCAGAAAGACAAAGAGACTGAGGTGGGGGCCCTTAAACTCCATATCATTTGAACCTTCCTGAATCTAGGATTGAGCTGCTGGATAGAAGGGGGGTGAGTCAGAGAGACAAAGAGACTAAGGTGGGGGCCCTTAAACTCCATATCATTTGAACCTTCCTGAAGCTGGGATTGGAGCTGCTGGATAGAACGGGGGTTTAGTCAGAGAGACAAAGAGATTGAGGTGGGGGCCCTTAAACTCCATATCATTTGAACCTTCCTGAAGCTGGGATTGGAGCTCCTGGATAGAAGGGGGGGTGAGTCAGAAAGACAAAGAGACTGAGGTGGGGGCCCTTAAACTCCATATCATTTGAACCTTCCTGAAGCTAGGATTGAGCTGCTGGATAGAAGGGGGGTGAGTCAGAGAGACAAAGAGACTAAGGTGGGGGCCCTTAAACTCCATATCATTTGAACCTTCCTGAAGCTGGGATTGGAGCTGCTGGATAGAACGGGGGTTTAGTCAGAGAGACAAAGAGATTGAGGTGGGGGCCCTTAAACTCCATATCATTTGAACCTTCCTGAAGCTGGAATTGGAGCTGCTGGATAGACGGGGGGTGAGTCAGAGAGAAAGGGAGACTAAGGTGGGGGCCCTTAAACTCCATATCATTTGAACCTTCCTGAAGCTGGGATTGGAGCTGCTGGATAGAAGTGGGGGGTGAGTCAGAGAGAAAGGGAGACTAAGGTGGGGCCCTTAAACTCCATATCATTTGAACCTTCCTGAAGCAGGGATTGGAGCTGCTTGATAGAATGGGGGGTGAGTCAGAGAGACAAAGAGACTGAGGTGGGGGCCCTTAAACTCCATATCATTTGAACCTTCCTGAAAGTGGGATTGGAGCTGCTGGATAGAACGGGGGGGGGGGGGTGAGTCAGAGAGACAAAGAGACTGAGGTGGGGGCCCTTAAACTCCATATCATTTGACCCTTTCTGAAGCTGGGATTGGAGCTGCTGGATAGAAGTGGGGGGTGAGTTAGAGAGAAAGGGAGACTAAGGTGGGGGCCCTTAAACTCCATATCATTTGAACCTTTCTGAAGCTGGGATTGGAGCTGCTGGATTGAAGGGGTGGGTGGGCGGGTGAGTCAGAGATCCAAAGAGACTGAAGTAGGGGCCCTTAAACTCCATATCATTTCAACCTTCCTGAAGCTGGCATTGGAGCTGCTGGATAGAAGGGAGGTGATTCAGAGAGACAAAGAGACTGAGGTGGGGGCCCTTAAACTCCATATCATTTGAACCTTCCTGAAGCTGGGATTGAAGCTGCTGGATAGAAGGGGGGTGATTCAGAGAGACAAAGAGACTGAGGTGGGGGGCTTTAAACACCATATCATTTGAACCTTCCTGAAGCTGGGATTACAGCTGCTGGATAGAAGGGGGGGGGTGAGTCAGAGAGACAAAGAGACTGAGGTGGGGGCCCTTAAACTCCATATCATTTGAACCTTCCTGCAGCTGCGATTCGAGCTGCTGGATAGAAGGTGGGTGATTCAGAGAGACAAAGAGACTGAGGTGGGGGCCCTTAAACTCCATATCATTTGAACCTTCCTGATGCTGGGATTGGAGCTGGTGGATAGAAGGGGGGTGATTCAGAGAGACAAAGAGACTGAGGTGGGGGGCTTTAAACACCATATCATTTGAACCTTCCTGATGCTGGGATTACAGCTGCTGGATAGAAGGGGGGGGTGAGTCAGAGAGACAAAGAGACTGAGGTGGGGGCCCTTAAACTCCATATCATTTGAACCTTCCTGCAGCTGCGATTCGAGCTGCTGGATAGAAGGTGGGTGATTCAGAGAGACAAAGAGACTGAGGTGGGGGCCCTTAAACTCCATATCATTTGAACCTTCCTGATGCTGGGATTGGAGCTGGTGGATAGAAGGTTGGTGAGTCAGAGAGACAAATAGACTGAGGTGGGGGCCCTTAAACTCCATATCATTTGAACCTTCCTGATGCTGAGATTGGAGTTGCTGGATAGAAGGTGGGTGATTCAGAGAGACAAAGAGACTGAGGTGGGGGCCCTTAAATTCCATATCATTTGAACCTTCCTCATGCTGGGATTGGAGCTGCTGGATTGAAGGGGTGGGTGGGCGGGTGAGTCAAAGATCCAAAGAGACTGAGGTAGGGGCCCTTAAACTCCATATCATTTCAACCTTCCTGAAGCTGGGATTGGAGCTCCTGGATGGAAGCGGGGTGATTCAGAGAGACAAAGAGACTGAGGTGGGGACCCTTAAACACCATATCATTTGAACCTTCCTGAAGCTGGGATTAGAGCTGCTGGATAGAAGGTTGGTGAGTCAGAGAGACAAATAGACTGAGGTGGGGGCCTTTAAACACCATATCATTTGAACCTTCCTGAAGCTGGGATTAGAGCTGGTGGATAGAAGGTTGATGAGTCAGAGAGACAAATAGACTGAGGTGGGGGCCCTTAAACTCCATATCATTTGAACCTTCCTAATGCTGGGATTGGAGCTGCTGGATTGAAGGGGTGGGTGGGCGGGTGAGTCAGAGAGACAAAGAGACTGAGGTGGGGGCCCTTAAACTCCATATCATTTGAACCTTCCTGAAGCTGCGATTGGAGCTGCTGGATAGAAGGTTGGTGATTCAGAGAGACAAAGAGACTGAGGTGGGGGCCCTTAAACTCCATATCATTTGAACCTTCCTAATGCTGGGATTGGAGCTGCTGGATTGAAGGGGTGGGTGGGCGGGTGAGTCAGAGAGACAAAGAGACTGAGGTGGGGGCCCTTAAACTCCATATCATTTGAACCTTCCTGAAGCTGCGATTGGAGCTGCTGGATAGAAGGTGGGTGATTCAGAGAGACAAAGAGACTGAGGTGGGGGCCCTTAAACTCCATATCATTTGAACCTTCCTGATGCTGGGATTGGAGCTGGTGGATAGAAGGTTGGTGAGTCAGAGAGACAAATAGACTGAGGTGGGGGCCCTTAAACTCCATATCATTTGAACCTTTCTGAAGCTGAGATTGGAGTTGCTGGATAGAAGGGGGGTGATTCAGAGAGACAAAGAGACTGAGGTGGGGGCCCTTAAACTCCATATCATTTGAACCTTCCTGATGCTGGGATTGGAGCTGCTGGATTGAAGGGGTGGGTGGGCGGGTGAGTCAGAGATCCAAAGAGACTGAGGTAGGGGCCCTTAAACTCCATATCATTTCAACCTTCCTGAAGCTGGGATTGAAGCTGCTGGAGAGAAGGGGGGTGATTCAGAGAGACAAAAGAGACTGAGGTGGGGGGCTTTAAACAGCATATCATTTGAACCGTCCTGAAGCTGGGATTAGAGCTGCTGGATAGCAGGTTGGTGAGTCAGAGAGACAAATAGACTGAGTTGGGGGCCCTTAAACACCATATCATTTGACCCTTCCTGAAGCTGGGATTACAGCTGCTGTTTACAAGGGGGGGGGTGAGTCAGAGAGACAAAGAGACTGAGGTGGGGGCCCTTAAACTCCATATCATTTGAACCTTCCTGAAGCTGCGATTGGAGCTGCTGGATAGAAGGTGGGTGATTCAGAGAGACAAAGAGACTGAGGTGGGGGCCCTTAAACTCCATATCATTTGAACCTTCCTGATGCTGGGATTGGAGCTGGTGGATAGAAGGTTGGTGAGTCAGAGAGACAAATAGACTGAGGTGGGGGCCCTTAAACTCCATATCATTTGAACCTTCCTGAAGCTGAGATTGGAGTTGCTGGATAGAAGGGGGGTGATTCAGAGAGACAAAGAGACTGAGGTGGGGGCCCTTAAACACCATATCATTTGAACCTTCCTGATGCTGGGATTGGAGCTGCTGGATTGAAGGGGTGGGTGGGCGGGTGAATCAGAGATCCAAAGAGACTGAGGTAGGGGCCCTTAAACTCCATATCATTTCAACCTTCCTGACGCTGAGATTGGAGTTGCTGGATAGAAGGGGGGTGATTCAGAAAGACAAAGAGACTGTGGTGGGGGCCCTTAAACTCCATATCATTTGAACCTTCCTGAAGCTGGGATTGGAGCTGCTGGATAGAAGTGGGGGGTGAGTCAGAGAGAAAGGGAGACTAAGGTGGGGCCCTTAAACTCCATATCATTTGAACCTTCCTGAAGCAGGGATTGGAGCTGCTTTATTATTTATTTATTATTTTATTTATTATTCATATTTATAGACCGCCCCCTCTCCCGAAAGGGACTCGGGGCGGTGTACAGTCACTAAAATACGTTATAAAATACATACAAAACAGTTAAATAATTAAATACGTAGGTGGAGGAGGTTGCAAGACTGTACATAGAATAATAAATATTAAATATAGTATATAGTGTATTAAAAACTTTTTAAAACCCCAAACCCAATTAAAATGAATAAATCCCCGGGAGGTAGAACTAAGAAAGTGCCAGGCCAGCTGATTGAAATAGGTGAGTCTTTAACTTTTGCCGGAAGGAACGGAGGTCGGTGGTAGTTCGAATGTCAGGGGGGAGGTCATTCCAGAGGGTTGGGCCCATCACAGAGAAGGATCTACTCCTAGGTGTCGCCCGCTGGCATTGACTAGCAGACGGCACCAGGAGGAGCCCCTCTCTGTGTGAGCGGATAGGTCGCAGGGACGTGTGTGGTAGGATGCGATCCTGCAGGTAACTAGGTCCACTGCCATGGAGCGCTTTAAAGATGGTGATCAATACCTTGAAACGCACCCGAAAGGCCACAGGTAGCCAGTGCAGCTCGCGCAGGAGAGGTGTTACGTGGGAGTAACGTGTACTTCCCATAATAACCCGCGCGGCTGCGTTCTGAACTAGCTGCAGTCTCCGGACGCGTCCCAAGGGAAGCCCCATGTAGAGAGCATTGCAGTAGTCCAGGCGAGACGTCACCAGCGCATGAGTGACCGTGCGCAGGGCACTCCGGTCCAGTAGGGGGCGCAATTGGCGCACCAGGCGAACCTGGTGGAATGCCCCCCTTGCCACGGCTGCCACATGGTCCTCCATTGACAGCCGGGCATCAAGGAGGACGCCCAAATTGCGCGCCCGCTCCACAGGGGACAATTGTTCGCCCCCTATGGCCAGCGATGGAGTCAGCTGGCTGAACCGAGGCGCCGGTAACCACAGCCACTCGGTCTTGGAGGGGTTGAGTTTAAGTCTGTTGTCCCCCATCCAGACCCCGACGGCTTCCAAACACCGGGACATCACTTCGACAGCCTCGTTGGGGTGGTTTGGGGTTGAAATATACAGCTGAGTATCATCAGCGTAAAGATGGTACTCAACCCCAAAACCACGGATGATCTCACCCAGCGGCTTCACATATGCGTTGAACAGGAGAGGCGAGAGGACCGAACCCTGTGGCACCCCACAAGTGAGTGGCCTCAGGGACGATCTCTGCCCCCCTGTCAACACACATTGCTTCCGGTCGGAGAGGTAGGAGCCGAACCACCGCAAAACGGTGCCTCCGACTCCCATCCCCTCCAACCGGCGCAATAGGATACCATGGTCGATGGTATCAAAAGCCGCCGAGAGGTCTAATAGGACCAGGATAGAGGAGCAACCCCTATCTCTGGCCCTCCAGAGATCATCGACCAACGCGACCAAGGCTGTCTCAGTGCTGTGCCCGGGTCGGAAGCCGGACTGGCGTGGGTCTAGATAGTCGGATTCGTCTAGGTGTCGCGGGAGCTGCTGCGCCACCACATTCTCGACAACCTTCGCCAGAAAGGGGAGGTTGGAGACTGGACGATAGTTAGCTAGCTCCATTGGGTCGAGCGCAGGCCTCTTGAGCAAGGGTCTCACCACCGCCTCTTTCAAGGCGGTTGGTAAGTATCCCTCACTCAGTGAGGCGCTCACCAGGCCCAGGAGCCAGCCTCGTGTCACCTCCCAGGCTGCCAGTACCAGCCAGGAGGGGCACGGGTCCGTTAAACAAGTGGTGGGTCGCAGCCGTCCACGCAGCCTGTCCAAATCCTCGGGGGCAACAGAGTCAAACTCCTCCCAGAATGGTCCCTCAAGACTCGCTGTTGGCGGCTCGTCTGGTCCACTGACGGAGGTCCACCCGCTCCGGATCTGATCGATTTTGTCCTGAAGATATTCCCCAAACTCCTCTGCTCTACCCTGTAAGGGTGTCTCCCGCGCCCCCTGCGATAAGAGGGAGCGAGTCACCCTAAACAGGGCGGCAGGGCGGTTATCCGCGGACGCAATAAGAGCAGCACAATGTCTACGTTTGGCCGCTCTTATTGCCACAAGGTAAGTCCGCAAATAGGCTCTTACCTGTGTTCGGTCAGATTCGGAGCGCGAGGATCTCCACCTGCTCTCTAGACGTCTCCTGTGGCGCTTCATCACCCTGAGCTCCTCAGTGAACCAAGGAGCCCGGGTGGGTCGATGCCGCAGGAGAGGTCGCAACGGCGCAACCCGGTCCAAGGCCCCAGTCGTCGCCCTATTCCAGGCAGTCACTAGGTCCTCGGAACGGGAGCGGGACAAGGCTACAGGTATTGGCCCAAGCTCCGTCAGGAATCTATCAGATTCCATCAGGTGCCTGGGGCGGTACCAGTTTATAGAGTCTGGTTCCGCCTCCTCGCGGTGGGGGATAGCGCCAGGGAAGTCCAGCCGGAGGGATGAGTGGTCTGACCATGACAGGGGCGTGATAACTAAATCCACTATTCCCAGATCACTCGTCCACTGTTCAGATACAAAAATGAGGTCCAGTGTGTGGCCCCCTTCGTGAGTGGGGCCCTGCACTAATTGGGTCAGGTCCATGGCCGTCATGGAAGCCATGAACTCCCGAGCCACCTCGGAAGCCGCTCCCGTTGACGGCAAGTTGAAGTCCCCCATGACCAGAAGTCTGGGAGTCTCAACTGCCGTCGCTGAGATTAGCTCGAGGAGCTCGGGCAGGGCTGCTGATGCATAGCGAGGAGCCAAGTATACAATCAGCAAGCCCCACTGCCTCCCTGGGCCCCAACTCACACCAAGGGACTCACACCCGGGTATCTGAGGAACAGAGAACTCCCTCGGCTCTAAACATTCCCGCATAACCACCGCCACCCCACCACCCTTACCCAGGGCCCGAGGCTGATGGAATGCTCGAAAACCCGGTGGGCACATTTCCACGAGGGGTAAACCACCTTCGTGGCCCAACCAGGTCTCCGTTATCCCTGCAAGGTCTAGCTCCCCCTCTGAGATCAACTCATTAATGAGGGGGGCCTTGTTGATGACAGACCTTGCGTTGCAAAGCATCAGCCGCAGGCCCTGGCTCTGTAGCACCTGTCCACCTAGGCTGCAGGGGTTGGTACAAGCGACCGGGCGTAACCAGCAGCCACGGTCTCCCAACCGACGTTGTACACCGCCCCGAGTCCCTTTCGGGAGAGGGGGCGGTCTATAAATATGAATAATAAATAAAATAATAAATAAATAATAAAGCAGCTCCAATCCCTCCTTCAGGAAGGTTGATAGAATGGGGGGTGAGTCAGAGAGACAAAGAGACTGAGGTGGGGGCCCTTAAACTCCATATCATTTGAACCTTCCTGAAAGTGGGATTGGAGCTGCTGGATAGAACGGGGGGGGGGGGGGTGAGTCAGAGAGACAAAGAGACTGAGGTGGGGGCCCTTAAACTCCATATCATTTGACCCTTTCTGAAGCTGGGATTGGAGCTGCTGGATAGAAGTGGGGGGTGAGTTAGAGAGAAAGGGAGACTAAGGTGGGGGCCCTTAAACTCCATATCATTTGAACCTTTCTGAAGCTGGGATTGGAGCTGCTGGATAGAAGGGGGAGGGGGAGTCAGAGAGACAAAGAAACTGAGGTGGGGGCCCTTAAACTCCATATCATTTGACCCTTCCTGAAGCTGGGATTGGAGCTGCTGGATAGAAGTGGGGTGTGAGTCAGAGAGACAAAGAGACTAAGGTGGGGGCCCTTAAACTCCATATCATTTGAACCTTCCTGAAGCTGGGATTGGAGCTGCTGGATAGAAGGGGGGGGGTGAGTCAGAGAGACAAAGAGACTGAGGTGGGGGCCCTTAAACTCCATAT
>NW_028113525.1:0-2500 GCF_964273705.1 Natrix helvetica
GATCCCGGCGCCGACGCCGCGTTCCCCGGTCGGGAACCTCCGCCGTCGCCTGGGTCCCGCCGCGGCGGCCCGGGGCGGTCCGCGAAGGGCGGAGGGTCCGGTCTACCGGTGCCGGGGCGATCCGCAAGAGGGCGGCCGAGTGGGGCCGGTCTACCCGAACGTAGAGCCTCGCTCTTTTCGCCGTTGAACTTCATTTCGTTAGGGGTTGAAAGTATATCTTTCCTATTTATCTTTATAGAATTATATATAAAAATCCTTTGAAGGCCTTTTAAGAATTTTTCCCCCCCCTGAAACCTTGCTCCATACTCTCTTAGGCCTTCCTTTTGGGGGGAGATTTGGGGATTACATTCTGAAATGTTGTTAAAATTTTTGAGAATTCCTTACAAATTAGCAATATTAACAACCTAAACCCTGCCGCAAACTTCCAAAGAGGATTGTGGGGATTCTGTGATTTCTCTGCAAGAATCAAAATTATTCTGGCCAAATGAAGCTTTCAAGCCGGTAGTTTCATCTGAAACTGAATATTTGATATGGTATTTTCACGCATTGCTTGAAACGTCGGTTTTTCACCCGACAGACGCTTTCTGAACTGTTGATACTTCAGAGAAACTGTGGCAAGTTATAAAAGCAATGGCAAGCGGAGGAATTCTCTTGCAATTTTTTTTTAGTGGATTCTCACTAATGAAGGAGAGAATGTTATGGAAATCATTTCAAAGAAGGAAATAACGTAAGAGAAACGTGTCGTCCGTGTGTTATTTTTCACTCGGTTGGTTACGAAGTGACCAAGACGAAGTGTTTTGTTTTTTACTATTGTAATCATTTCTCCAGCCATCGGAAAATCAGACATGAATTCCGAGGAAATACTCGAAAGGATGTTTGGATATTTTCCTTGGCAGCCTTTCATTGCTAAGTAGGTGTACTGCTATTGAGAAATTGTCCGTCCCGTGTTCGAGTTTGTCCAGATCCTTCCGTATCTGAAGCCTGTCTTCCGGAGCGTCGCCTACTCCTGCCAGCTTGGCGTCATCTGCACATTGGATGAGTTCCCCATTTATTTTATTCCCTCGTCCAAATCGTCGACGAAGATGCTGAAGGAGTGCCGGGCCTAAAGCAGAGCCTCGGGGTACTACTCCGCTGCATACTTCCCTCCAAGGTAGATTGGACCGTCTTATCCCTTTGCGTAAAGACAGATGCCCGAAAATAAATACGTAAGCTAAACAAAAAAGCAAAAAAGAGAGTTAAATAGTTCTGCTTTCTCCCAGCAAACGGACCGATTGTTTCCTCCTTAACTTTCTTTCTTCTTTTTAACACGTCGGAACGGAAGACGCTTTCTTCGGTTGCTATCCTCGCGCATACCCGATCGTTTACTCGTGCCGTCCCGAAGGACGAAAGAGGTGGGACGACCGCGAGGGGAGGGAAACTTTCAGGGGTTTGATTTACCCAGGTCCGGTAAAAGGTTTTAAGATGGTAATAGGCCGCTAATGAAGGGGCGGGGCGGGGAGTCAGCTAAGGTGATCTTCTAACGGTCATCGGACTCGCGGCCTGCCATGCTAGCACACAACGAAGGAGGGATACGCATTCGCTAAGCAATGAATTGCGTTTTGAAGCCACAGGAAGCTCGGGGGCAAGCGATCGTGCAAACACGCACAGGAACAGAGACAAACCGGAGTCTTGGACTTTAAGAGAGCTAACTTGAGAGAGAGAGAGAGAGAGATTCCACGGGTGAGAATCCTCGAGGGGAAAACAACTCTCAAGAAGCTTGGGAAATTTTGGGATAAAAATATGGTGGGTTATGCAAAACGTATTTAAGAAAAGAATACAATTTACTCCGCAAATGTTTTTACTGGGTATAACTAAGGATTCTACTAAAGGGGAAACAAAACTGGTTGTGTATATGGTTACAGCAGCTAGGTTGTTGATTGCGCAGGAATGGGTAAAATGGATCGATTATATATACAGAATAAATATCAGACTAGGGAGTACTATGTAGCCTTTAGGTAAGAAGTCAGGGGGGTGGGTCTGATTGGGAGGTGGGGGAGGAAATATATGTGCATACATAATAAATTTAGAAGATGGGATTAATGAGATATTGCTACTTTAAGAGAAACCTATATTATGATTTATATATGTTTAATTAATTTAGATGACGGGGTTATTGGGCTATTGTTAATCTAAGAGAAACTTATATTATGATTGTTGGGAGGGAGGCGAGGGGGCACAATATTTGAATGAGAAATCTATTTTAAGACGGGGGGAGGGGAGGGGGTACAGTACTTGTATGCGATTTACATTATATGGCGGGGGGGGGGTGAAAAGGGGGAAAATTTGTTTGTATAAAACTTTTTCAATTAAAAAAAGAAGAAGAAGAAGAAAAAGAAGAAGGAGAAGAAGAAGAAGAAGAAGAAGAAGAAGAAGAAGAAGAAGAAGAAGAAGAAGAAGAAGAAGAAGAAGAAGAAGAAGAAGAAGAAGAAGAAGAAACCAGAACGCTCCGAAAGAGAGAAAG
>NW_028113525.1:12500-15000 GCF_964273705.1 Natrix helvetica
CGGTCGGGAACCGGCGCCGGCGCCTCGGCCCGGGGACGTCCGCGACGGGCGCGCGGTCCGGTCTACCCGACTCCGCCGCCGCCGCCGCCGCCTCTCGCCGCCTTCTTCGGGCGGAACGGGATCCCGATCCCGGCGCCGACGCCGCGTTCCCCGGTCGGGAACCTCCGCCGTCGCCTGGGTCCCGCCGCGGCGGCCCGGGGCGGTCCGCGAAGGGCGGAGGGTCCGGTCTACCGGTGCCGGGGCGATCCGCAAGAGGGCGGCCGAGTGGGGCCGGTCTACCCGAACGTAGAGCCTCGCTCTTTTCGCCGTTGAACTTCATTTCGTTAGGGGTTGAAAGTATATCTTTCCTATTTATCTTTATAGAATTATATATAAAAATCCTTTGAAGGCCTTTTAAGAATTTTTCCCCCCCCTGAAACCTTGCTCCATACTCTCTTAGGCCTTCCTTTTGGGGGGAGATTTGGGGATTACATTCTGAAATGTTGTTAAAATTTTTGAGAATTCCTTACAAATTAGCAATATTAACAACCTAAACCCTGCCGCAAACTTCCAAAGAGGATTGTGGGGATTCTGTGATTTCTCTGCAAGAATCAAAATTATTCTGGCCAAATGAAGCTTTCAAGCCGGTAGTTTCATCTGAAACTGAATATTTGATATGGTATTTTCACGCATTGCTTGAAACGTCGGTTTTTCACCCGACAGACGCTTTCTGAACTGTTGATACTTCAGAGAAACTGTGGCAAGTTATAAAAGCAATGGCAAGCGGAGGAATTCTCTTGCAATTTTTTTTTAGTGGATTCTCACTAATGAAGGAGAGAATGTTATGGAAATCATTTCAAAGAAGGAAATAACGTAAGAGAAACGTGTCGTCCGTGTGTTATTTTTCACTCGGTTGGTTACGAAGTGACCAAGACGAAGTGTTTTGTTTTTTACTATTGTAATCATTTCTCCAGCCATCGGAAAATCAGACATGAATTCCGAGGAAATACTCGAAAGGATGTTTGGATATTTTCCTTGGCAGCCTTTCATTGCTAAGTAGGTGTACTGCTATTGAGAAATTGTCCGTCCCGTGTTCGAGTTTGTCCAGATCCTTCCGTATCTGAAGCCTGTCTTCCGGAGCGTCGCCTACTCCTGCCAGCTTGGCGTCATCTGCACATTGGATGAGTTCCCCATTTATTTTATTCCCTCGTCCAAATCGTCGACGAAGATGCTGAAGGAGTGCCGGGCCTAAAGCAGAGCCTCGGGGTACTACTCCGCTGCATACTTCCCTCCAAGGTAGATTGGACCGTCTTATCCCTTTGCGTAAAGACAGATGCCCGAAAATAAATACGTAAGCTAAACAAAAAAGCAAAAAAGAGAGTTAAATAGTTCTGCTTTCTCCCAGCAAACGGACCGATTGTTTCCTCCTTAACTTTCTTTCTTCTTTTTAACACGTCGGAACGGAAGACGCTTTCTTCGGTTGCTATCCTCGCGCATACCCGATCGTTTACTCGTGCCGTCCCGAAGGACGAAAGAGGTGGGACGACCGCGAGGGGAGGGAAACTTTCAGGGGTTTGATTTACCCAGGTCCGGTAAAAGGTTTTAAGATGGTAATAGGCCGCTAATGAAGGGGCGGGGCGGGGAGTCAGCTAAGGTGATCTTCTAACGGTCATCGGACTCGCGGCCTGCCATGCTAGCACACAACGAAGGAGGGATACGCATTCGCTAAGCAATGAATTGCGTTTTGAAGCCACAGGAAGCTCGGGGGCAAGCGATCGTGCAAACACGCACAGGAACAGAGACAAACCGGAGTCTTGGACTTTAAGAGAGCTAACTTGAGAGAGAGAGAGAGAGAGATTCCACGGGTGAGAATCCTCGAGGGGAAAACAACTCTCAAGAAGCTTGGGAAATTTTGGGATAAAAATATGGTGGGTTATGCAAAACGTATTTAAGAAAAGAATACAATTTACTCCGCAAATGTTTTTACTGGGTATAACTAAGGATTCTACTAAAGGGGAAACAAAACTGGTTGTGTATATGGTTACAGCAGCTAGGTTGTTGATTGCGCAGGAATGGGTAAAATGGATCGATTATATATACAGAATAAATATCAGACTAGGGAGTACTATGTAGCCTTTAGGTAAGAAGTCAGGGGGGTGGGTCTGATTGGGAGGTGGGGGAGGAAATATATGTGCATACATAATAAATTTAGAAGATGGGATTAATGAGATATTGCTACTTTAAGAGAAACCTATATTATGATTTATATATGTTTAATTAATTTAGATGACGGGGTTATTGGGCTATTGTTAATCTAAGAGAAACTTATATTATGATTGTTGGGAGGGAGGCGAGGGGGCACAATATTTGAATGAGAAATCTATTTTAAGACGGGGGGAGGGGAGGGGGTACAGTACTTGTATGCGATTTACATTATATGGCGGGGGGGGGGTGAAAAGGGGGAAAATTTGTTTGTATAAAACTTTTTCAATTAAAAAAAGAAGAAGAAGAAGAAAAAGAA
>NW_028113525.1:25000-27500 GCF_964273705.1 Natrix helvetica
GCTCGCGGTGAACGCCGAACGGGATCGCCGCCTCGGTCGGGAACCGGCGCCGGCGCCTCGGCCCGGGGACGTCCGCGACGGGCGCGCGGTCCGGTCTACCCGACTCCGCCGCCGCCGCCGCCGCCTCTCGCCGCCTTCTTCGGGCGGAACGGGATCCCGATCCCGGCGCCGACGCCGCGTTCCCCGGTCGGGAACCTCCGCCGTCGCCTGGGTCCCGCCGCGGCGGCCCGGGGCGGTCCGCGAAGGGCGGAGGGTCCGGTCTACCGGTGCCGGGGCGATCCGCAAGAGGGCGGCCGAGTGGGGCCGGTCTACCCGAACGTAGAGCCTCGCTCTTTTCGCCGTTGAACTTCATTTCGTTAGGGGTTGAAAGTATATCTTTCCTATTTATCTTTATAGAATTATATATAAAAATCCTTTGAAGGCCTTTTAAGAATTTTTCCCCCCCCTGAAACCTTGCTCCATACTCTCTTAGGCCTTCCTTTTGGGGGGAGATTTGGGGATTACATTCTGAAATGTTGTTAAAATTTTTGAGAATTCCTTACAAATTAGCAATATTAACAACCTAAACCCTGCCGCAAACTTCCAAAGAGGATTGTGGGGATTCTGTGATTTCTCTGCAAGAATCAAAATTATTCTGGCCAAATGAAGCTTTCAAGCCGGTAGTTTCATCTGAAACTGAATATTTGATATGGTATTTTCACGCATTGCTTGAAACGTCGGTTTTTCACCCGACAGACGCTTTCTGAACTGTTGATACTTCAGAGAAACTGTGGCAAGTTATAAAAGCAATGGCAAGCGGAGGAATTCTCTTGCAATTTTTTTTTAGTGGATTCTCACTAATGAAGGAGAGAATGTTATGGAAATCATTTCAAAGAAGGAAATAACGTAAGAGAAACGTGTCGTCCGTGTGTTATTTTTCACTCGGTTGGTTACGAAGTGACCAAGACGAAGTGTTTTGTTTTTTACTATTGTAATCATTTCTCCAGCCATCGGAAAATCAGACATGAATTCCGAGGAAATACTCGAAAGGATGTTTGGATATTTTCCTTGGCAGCCTTTCATTGCTAAGTAGGTGTACTGCTATTGAGAAATTGTCCGTCCCGTGTTCGAGTTTGTCCAGATCCTTCCGTATCTGAAGCCTGTCTTCCGGAGCGTCGCCTACTCCTGCCAGCTTGGCGTCATCTGCACATTGGATGAGTTCCCCATTTATTTTATTCCCTCGTCCAAATCGTCGACGAAGATGCTGAAGGAGTGCCGGGCCTAAAGCAGAGCCTCGGGGTACTACTCCGCTGCATACTTCCCTCCAAGGTAGATTGGACCGTCTTATCCCTTTGCGTAAAGACAGATGCCCGAAAATAAATACGTAAGCTAAACATAAACAAAAAAGCAAAAAAGAGAGTTAAATAGTTCTGCTTTCTCCCAGCAAACGGACCGATTGTTTCCTCCTTAACTTTCTTTCTTCTTTTTAACACGTCGGAACGGAAGACGCTTTCTTCGGTTGCTATCCTCGCGCATACCCGATCGTTTACTCGTGCCGTCCCGAAGGACGAAAGAGGTGGGACGACCGCGAGGGGAGGGAAACTTTCAGGGGTTTGATTTACCCAGGTCCGGTAAAAGGTTTTAAGATGGTAATAGGCCGCTAATGAAGGGGCGGGGCGGGGAGTCAGCTAAGGTGATCTTCTAACGGTCATCGGACTCGCGGCCTGCCATGCTAGCACACAACGAAGGAGGGATACGCATTCGCTAAGCAATGAATTGCGTTTTGAAGCCACAGGAAGCTCGGGGGCAAGCGATCGTGCAAACACGCACAGGAACAGAGACAAACCGGAGTCTTGGACTTTAAGAGAGCTAACTTGAGAGAGAGAGAGAGAGAGATTCCACGGGTGAGAATCCTCGAGGGGAAAACAACTCTCAAGAAGCTTGGGAAATTTTGGGATAAAAATATGGTGGGTTATGCAAAACGTATTTAAGAAAAGAATACAATTTACTCCGCAAATGTTTTTACTGGGTATAACTAAGGATTCTACTAAAGGGGAAACAAAACTGGTTGTGTATATGGTTACAGCAGCTAGGTTGTTGATTGCGCAGGAATGGGTAAAATGGATCGATTATATATACAGAATAAATATCAGACTAGGGAGTACTATGTAGCCTTTAGGTAAGAAGTCAGGGGGGTGGGTCTGATTGGGAGGTGGGGGAGGAAATATATGTGCATACATAATAAATTTAGAAGATGGGATTAATGAGATATTGCTACTTTAAGAGAAACCTATATTATGATTTATATATGTTTAATTAATTTAGATGACGGGGTTATTGGGCTATTGTTAATCTAAGAGAAACTTATATTATGATTGTTGGGAGGGAGGCGAGGGGGCACAATATTTGAATGAGAAATCTATTTTAAGACGGGGGGAGGGGAGGGGGTACAGTACTTGTATGCGATTTACATTATATGGCGGGGGGGGGGTGAAAAGGGGGAAAATTTGTTTGTATAAAA
>NW_028113525.1:37500-40000 GCF_964273705.1 Natrix helvetica
AGGGCCGCGGCACTTTTGGGCCCCGGACCGGACACCCGGTCGCCGCTCGCGGTGAACGCCGAACGGGATCGCCGCCTCGGTCGGGAACCGGCGCCGGCGCCTCGGCCCGGGGACGTCCGCGACGGGCGCGCGGTCCGGTCTACCCGACTCCGCCGCCGCCGCCGCCGCCGCCTCTCGCCGCCTTCTTCGGGCGGAACGGGATCCCGATCCCGGCGCCGACGCCGCGTTCCCCGGTCGGGAACCTCCGCCGTCGCCTGGGTCCCGCCGCGGCGGCCCGGGGCGGTCCGCGAAGGGCGGAGGGTCCGGTCTACCGGTGCCGGGGCGATCCGCAAGAGGGCGGCCGAGTGGGGCCGGTCTACCCGAACGTAGAGCCTCGCTCTTTTCGCCGTTGAACTTCATTTCGTTAGGGGTTGAAAGTATATCTTTCCTATTTATCTTTATAGAATTATATATAAAAATCCTTTGAAGGCCTTTTAAGAATTTTTCCCCCCCCTGAAACCTTGCTCCATACTCTCTTAGGCCTTCCTTTTGGGGGGAGATTTGGGGATTACATTCTGAAATGTTGTTAAAATTTTTGAGAATTCCTTACAAATTAGCAATATTAACAACCTAAACCCTGCCGCAAACTTCCAAAGAGGATTGTGGGGATTCTGTGATTTCTCTGCAAGAATCAAAATTATTCTGGCCAAATGAAGCTTTCAAGCCGGTAGTTTCATCTGAAACTGAATATTTGATATGGTATTTTCACGCATTGCTTGAAACGTCGGTTTTTCACCCGACAGACGCTTTCTGAACTGTTGATACTTCAGAGAAACTGTGGCAAGTTATAAAAGCAATGGCAAGCGGAGGAATTCTCTTGCAATTTTTTTTTAGTGGATTCTCACTAATGAAGGAGAGAATGTTATGGAAATCATTTCAAAGAAGGAAATAACGTAAGAGAAACGTGTCGTCCGTGTGTTATTTTTCACTCGGTTGGTTACGAAGTGACCAAGACGAAGTGTTTTGTTTTTTACTATTGTAATCATTTCTCCAGCCATCGGAAAATCAGACATGAATTCCGAGGAAATACTCGAAAGGATGTTTGGATATTTTCCTTGGCAGCCTTTCATTGCTAAGTAGGTGTACTGCTATTGAGAAATTGTCCGTCCCGTGTTCGAGTTTGTCCAGATCCTTCCGTATCTGAAGCCTGTCTTCCGGAGCGTCGCCTACTCCTGCCAGCTTGGCGTCATCTGCACATTGGATGAGTTCCCCATTTATTTTATTCCCTCGTCCAAATCGTCGACGAAGATGCTGAAGGAGTGCCGGGCCTAAAGCAGAGCCTCGGGGTACTACTCCGCTGCATACTTCCCTCCAAGGTAGATTGGACCGTCTTATCCCTTTGCGTAAAGACAGATGCCCGAAAATAAATACGTAAGCTAAACAAAAAAGCAAAAAAGAGAGTTAAATAGTTCTGCTTTCTCCCAGCAAACGGACCGATTGTTTCCTCCTTAACTTTCTTTCTTCTTTTTAACACGTCGGAACGGAAGACGCTTTCTTCGGTTGCTATCCTCGCGCATACCCGATCGTTTACTCGTGCCGTCCCGAAGGACGAAAGAGGTGGGACGACCGCGAGGGGAGGGAAACTTTCAGGGGTTTGATTTACCCAGGTCCGGTAAAAGGTTTTAAGATGGTAATAGGCCGCTAATGAAGGGGCGGGGCGGGGAGTCAGCTAAGGTGATCTTCTAACGGTCATCGGACTCGCGGCCTGCCATGCTAGCACACAACGAAGGAGGGATACGCATTCGCTAAGCAATGAATTGCGTTTTGAAGCCACAGGAAGCTCGGGGGCAAGCGATCGTGCAAACACGCACAGGAACAGAGACAAACCGGAGTCTTGGACTTTAAGAGAGCTAACTTGAGAGAGAGAGAGAGAGAGATTCCACGGGTGAGAATCCTCGAGGGGAAAACAACTCTCAAGAAGCTTGGGAAATTTTGGGATAAAAATATGGTGGGTTATGCAAAACGTATTTAAGAAAAGAATACAATTTACTCCGCAAATGTTTTTACTGGGTATAACTAAGGATTCTACTAAAGGGGAAACAAAACTGGTTGTGTATATGGTTACAGCAGCTAGGTTGTTGATTGCGCAGGAATGGGTAAAATGGATCGATTATATATACAGAATAAATATCAGACTAGGGAGTACTATGTAGCCTTTAGGTAAGAAGTCAGGGGGGTGGGTCTGATTGGGAGGTGGGGGAGGAAATATATGTGCATACATAATAAATTTAGAAGATGGGATTAATGAGATATTGCTACTTTAAGAGAAACCTATATTATGATTTATATATGTTTAATTAATTTAGATGACGGGGTTATTGGGCTATTGTTAATCTAAGAGAAACTTATATTATGATTGTTGGGAGGGAGGCGAGGGGGCACAATATTTGAATGAGAAATCTATTTTAAGACGGGGGGAGGGGAGGGGGTACAGTACTTGTATGCGATTTACATTATATGG
>NW_028113525.1:50000-52500 GCF_964273705.1 Natrix helvetica
GGCCCGGCCCGGCGGCTCCGCCCCGTCGACGACCTCCGGGGTGACCGGGATAGGGCCGCGGCACTTTTGGGCCCCGGACCGGACACCCGGTCGCCGCTCGCGGTGAACGCCGAACGGGATCGCCGCCTCGGTCGGGAACCGGCGCCGGCGCCTCGGCCCGGGGACGTCCGCGACGGGCGCGCGGTCCGGTCTACCCGACTCCGCCGCCGCCGCCGCCGCCGCCGCCTCTCGCCGCCTTCTTCGGGCGGAACGGGATCCCGATCCCGGCGCCGACGCCGCGTTCCCCGGTCGGGAACCTCCGCCGTCGCCTGGGTCCCGCCGCGGCGGCCCGGGGCGGTCCGCGAAGGGCGGAGGGTCCGGTCTACCGGTGCCGGGGCGATCCGCAAGAGGGCGGCCGAGTGGGGCCGGTCTACCCGAACGTAGAGCCTCGCTCTTTTCGCCGTTGAACTTCATTTCGTTAGGGGTTGAAAGTATATCTTTCCTATTTATCTTTATAGAATTATATATAAAAATCCTTTGAAGGCCTTTTAAGAATTTTTCCCCCCCCTGAAACCTTGCTCCATACTCTCTTAGGCCTTCCTTTTGGGGGGAGATTTGGGGATTACATTCTGAAATGTTGTTAAAATTTTTGAGAATTCCTTACAAATTAGCAATATTAACAACCTAAACCCTGCCGCAAACTTCCAAAGAGGATTGTGGGGATTCTGTGATTTCTCTGCAAGAATCAAAATTATTCTGGCCAAATGAAGCTTTCAAGCCGGTAGTTTCATCTGAAACTGAATATTTGATATGGTATTTTCACGCATTGCTTGAAACGTCGGTTTTTCACCCGACAGACGCTTTCTGAACTGTTGATACTTCAGAGAAACTGTGGCAAGTTATAAAAGCAATGGCAAGCGGAGGAATTCTCTTGCAATTTTTTTTTAGTGGATTCTCACTAATGAAGGAGAGAATGTTATGGAAATCATTTCAAAGAAGGAAATAACGTAAGAGAAACGTGTCGTCCGTGTGTTATTTTTCACTCGGTTGGTTACGAAGTGACCAAGACGAAGTGTTTTGTTTTTTACTATTGTAATCATTTCTCCAGCCATCGGAAAATCAGACATGAATTCCGAGGAAATACTCGAAAGGATGTTTGGATATTTTCCTTGGCAGCCTTTCATTGCTAAGTAGGTGTACTGCTATTGAGAAATTGTCCGTCCCGTGTTCGAGTTTGTCCAGATCCTTCCGTATCTGAAGCCTGTCTTCCGGAGCGTCGCCTACTCCTGCCAGCTTGGCGTCATCTGCACATTGGATGAGTTCCCCATTTATTTTATTCCCTCGTCCAAATCGTCGACGAAGATGCTGAAGGAGTGCCGGGCCTAAAGCAGAGCCTCGGGGTACTACTCCGCTGCATACTTCCCTCCAAGGTAGATTGGACCGTCTTATCCCTTTGCGTAAAGACAGATGCCCGAAAATAAATACGTAAGCTAAACAAAAAAGCAAAAAAGAGAGTTAAATAGTTCTGCTTTCTCCCAGCAAACGGACCGATTGTTTCCTCCTTAACTTTCTTTCTTCTTTTTAACACGTCGGAACGGAAGACGCTTTCTTCGGTTGCTATCCTCGCGCATACCCGATCGTTTACTCGTGCCGTCCCGAAGGACGAAAGAGGTGGGACGACCGCGAGGGGAGGGAAACTTTCAGGGGTTTGATTTACCCAGGTCCGGTAAAAGGTTTTAAGATGGTAATAGGCCGCTAATGAAGGGGCGGGGCGGGGAGTCAGCTAAGGTGATCTTCTAACGGTCATCGGACTCGCGGCCTGCCATGCTAGCACACAACGAAGGAGGGATACGCATTCGCTAAGCAATGAATTGCGTTTTGAAGCCACAGGAAGCTCGGGGGCAAGCGATCGTGCAAACACGCACAGGAACAGAGACAAACCGGAGTCTTGGACTTTAAGAGAGCTAACTTGAGAGAGAGAGAGAGAGAGATTCCACGGGTGAGAATCCTCGAGGGGAAAACAACTCTCAAGAAGCTTGGGAAATTTTGGGATAAAAATATGGTGGGTTATGCAAAACGTATTTAAGAAAAGAATACAATTTACTCCGCAAATGTTTTTACTGGGTATAACTAAGGATTCTACTAAAGGGGAAACAAAACTGGTTGTGTATATGGTTACAGCAGCTAGGTTGTTGATTGCGCAGGAATGGGTAAAATGGATCGATTATATATACAGAATAAATATCAGACTAGGGAGTACTATGTAGCCTTTAGGTAAGAAGTCAGGGGGGTGGGTCTGATTGGGAGGTGGGGGAGGAAATATATGTGCATACATAATAAATTTAGAAGATGGGATTAATGAGATATTGCTACTTTAAGAGAAACCTATATTATGATTTATATATGTTTAATTAATTTAGATGACGGGGTTATTGGGCTATTGTTAATCTAAGAGAAACTTATATTATGATTGTTGGGAGGGAGGCGAGGGGGCACAATATTTGAATGAGAAATCTATTTT
>NW_028113524.1:0-57077 GCF_964273705.1 Natrix helvetica
CACAGAGAATGAGTGATTAAGTGAATGAGTGAGAGACAGACACACCCACACACACAGAGTGACAGAGATGGGGGAAGGAGGAGAGAGAGACAGAGATAGAGAGAGAGAGAGAGAGAGAGACAGATAGACACCCAGAGAAAATGACAGAGGGAGACAGAGAGGGGGGGAGGGAGAGAGAGACAAAGAGCCAGAGAGAGAGAGAGAAAGAAAAAGAAAAAAAGAAAGAAAGTGGGAGAGAGAGATGAAAGAAAGAAAGAAAAACAACATATGACCACAATTGAGCCCAAAATTTTGGTTGCTAAGCAAGAGCGGCTCTCCAAATAAATTTCAATCGTGGTTTTGGCGAGATTTGGCTCAGTTGAAAAAAAAGGTTGCCCACCACTGGGCTAGTGTGGTGGTTAAGTTACTTTTCAAAAGCTATTTTTCTGATCCAAGATTTTAGAAGTTGTGCAGCGAACAACAAGCCCATCCATCCCATTAATAATTTTAAATCATTAAACGATGTTCAATAAATTGTGAATTTAAAGCTCGTGTTTAATTTATTTTTCAATTAACCTAACCTTAACGAACTAAAAAGTAGATTTCCAAATCCTTAAAAAGTCAAAAATTAAAAAAAATCGGATGTACCTATTAAGGGAGCCGCGGAAAAAATCCGAAGTGTTATGGGAGCCGCAAACCGAAAAAGATTGGGAACCTCTGGGTTAAACCAATACATCAATGGGTTATATTTCTGTTGCTGTTTACCTTAGCCAGATGCATTTAATTCAGAAAAAGACTTCAATATTCCTTACAAATATATCTTTCTTTTGCACAATATTCCTTAATCTATCTGAACTCTCACATTGCTGTTTTTCTCGGTAAATTTATGACACTTCATACATGCACAAAACAAAATTGAGGCTCTTCTTTTTAAAAGATGCGAGTTTAAACATACAGGTTTTAATGCGTGAAGCTCTCTTTTACAGTTTCTGTGTGGTATGGCAGGTGGTCTTCTAAAGCATTAACATACATAATTTTTATTTCAGTGTGTTGAACCCCAATTGGAACCATTTGTGTTTTCTATTGCTTGTATTAGAGATAAAAATGGGAGAATAAAACTGCATTGTTTTGAGTGCCTCTTTGGATTACAGCCACAGGTTGAATAGAAATATTGCTTCATATTCTCCAGCCATTTTCCACTCTCTTGTATTGAAACGTTTAATTATCCACTGTTTCCATGTTTATTGCAATTTATTCTAAGCATTGCATTTAGTTTAAAGCAAAGCCTTCCTAACTTCCTCCCTCCCTTCTCCTCCTCTTCCCTAGAAGACGAAGACACATAAATATAATTAATGAGAAAGTGAAAAGGATTTGGCCACATTTAGACATATTTGAAGCTTTTAAAAAACTCCGAAAAGTTCCTTCACAGGAAAAAATTGAATCAGCTGCGACCTGTATTCAAAAACCTTTCAAAGGATGGTTTGAACGTAGCAAAATGAAAAGAATAAAAGTGAAGGTAATGTATTTTAATTTCATTAATATGAGATATTGTGATGGACTATAATGGATTATATCTCTGACATGTTTGCATTACTGTAGCTAGTACCTTGTCCAGCTTGAACAGTAATGATTGATATAAAATAACATTAGCCTCAAAATTTGAAAGATGCAGAGTTGATTCATACAAGAAATAATCCCTATACAAATCTGAAAGCCCAATGATTTTTACAGCCCTTACTAGAGAATACTGGGCTATTTGGACAAAATAGTCTGGTCTATTAAAAGGGCAGTTTTCTGTTTAGCACAAAAATATATTGTCCACAGTCTCAAACTCAATAGGGACTTCATTTTACCCATTATCAAGTTGCTATACACAACAATTGATAGATTGTTCCAACCATTCTATGGTTTTCCTGGCTTCTTTTTGTCTTCTGGCTAATTGTAGCCATCTCTTTGTGTGCGTGTGCGAAAAACCAGTATTTTCTGTCCCAAAGATGCTTTTTTCCCCAAAAGACAACTGGACTTCATTTTTCTTTTAAGGCATTTTGCTTCTCAACCAAGAGCATCTTCGGTTCTGCCTCAATGGTAGAGAATAGAAGGATTTATATTCCTTGCAGCCATCTGGTCGTTAGTTCTCATTCTGAGAGTTGTTGAGGGCACTTGGAGCTTCATCTATGCCATCAGAGTAATCTGAATAGGGTGGAACCTTCTTGGAACTGCTGAAAGGACTGTGTTGTAAACAGGAGATAGACCCTCCCCCCTAACATTGAATAGAGAGGGCCATTCAATTTTAATATACATGCCTTCTTTGACTCTTTCAAACCATTGGTCCTCTTGGTCCAGAATGTGGACTTTTCTGTCTTCAAAAGAGTGGCCTTGGTATTTCAAATGCAGGCGGATTACTGAATCTTGTCCTGATGAGTTTGTTCTCCTATGTTGTGCCATGCATTTATGAAGTGGTTGTTTTGTTTCTCCAATGAACATATCTTCACATGTCTCACTGCATTGTCCTGCAGATATCACATTGTTTGTTTGTGTCTGGGTGTTTTATCCTTGGGGTGGACAGACTTCTATTTTAGTGTATTCTTGGATTTAAAGGGTGCATGTATCTTGTGTTTGTGTAAAATCCTCTGGAACTATTCTGATATTCTTGCAATGTATGGAACAACAACATTGCTTTGTTTATTGTTCTCTTCTTTGTCTTTTATAGAGGTGGTCCTGCTGGGACTATCTTTTTTTGGATTTGATGAAGGGCCAACTGGGGTAACCACATGTTCTGAGGGCTTCCTTGATTTGTTTTACTATTTTTTCTCTTCCATCTTTGCTGGTAGGCACATCTTTAGCCGGTGATGTAGGGTTCTGATCACGTCAAGGAAAAACAAAGTCCAGATTGGGGACAACCATAACCTACATGACTGAGAATCTCATAGACATCTAGTATTTTCTGTTACCAGATTATTAGATATATAGCACTTCATCAAACTTTGATCTTTGCCATAAAATCCTTTAGTCTTTAGTATCAAAATGCAATATTACAGGGAAATTTTTTCTTGTTTTTATGACAATTTCTGGAAGGTTTTCTTACTTTGTGCACCTATAATTCTTTACCCTGTAAATGTTGTTTTTCCTAATACCACTTTACATGTATGTATGTATGTATGTATGTATGTATGTATGTATGTATGTATACACACAAGCACACACACACATATACATATATTTGTAATTACAGGCTAAAAACCATGGTCCTAATATGTTAGCTGTTATAAAGGATTATCGTAGAATGATGTTTCGAATTAAACGCCTTTGTGGCATCTTGGATACAACTACACCACTAATATTTGAACAACTGGAAGACTGGCTTGACAATAAAATGCGTATGTATTTTTCAGAATAATCTGTTGAGATTATTGTTACCATATCTTTGTTAACTATTTCAAAAACTATTTAATACCTTCAATTGAGGTTGCTTGCATTTTCTCAAAGGTGGTGTCTTTTTTAATAGAATTGATAATATATCCTGCTTTCCCCAAAATAAGACCTCCCCGGATAATAAACCAAATTAGGCTTTTGAGCCCGTGTGCTAAAATAAGTCCACCCCCCAAAATAAATCCTCTCCAAAAATATTGCAACACAGCAGCAGCCATGAGGTGACCACACTTGCTGCCTCCTGCACTTTAAAAATAATAAGACCTCCCAGAAAATAAGGCCACGTGCTTATTTAGGGGATCCAAAAAATAACACTGTCTTATTTTTGGGGAAACACGGTAAATTACATCTTTTGGGAGAGACACCATAGTTTATTGATAGACATTTTCCCCTGCAGGAACCCCAAATGTAATCTGTATCATTTTCACTTAAATGTATCATGTGACTAACTGTTAGATTCTGGGCAGTAAAGATATATCTTGGTAAAATACTATTACTATTTTTCCGAGCACTGTATGTTCTGGCAGAGTACTTTATGTTGCTAGCATTTATGTTGCTAGCCTAAAATACCCAAATGATAGACATTCAGACATCCCCAACAAAAAGCAAGCAAAGAAACGAACAAACCAGAAAGAAGCATGCTAAAATTCTTGACCTTTTCTCCTTCTTGTACTTCCTTGTCTGAGAAACTTTAGCTGGACTCCAAAAACAACCTGGGGAAAGTACTGACAAGAGTTAAAATAGCCATGTTGCAAACAAGAAGTGGCAAAAAACCATTTAGCATCCACTTCTGTCTCAATGTTTTCATTCAGAATTGGTGCACTATTTGGCAATATTCAAAGACTTCTGTATATCATACTCAACTCACTGCAATGATAACTGAGCATAAGTTTAAACGTTATGCCTCTGGTGTGGAAGCTAATGCCAAGCAAACTTTCTAAAGTGTTGTGCCCATGTAATTAAAGAACTGATAGTGGATATATCTTGTAAAATAATCAAGATCTCTCACAACAGAAAAAGAGATCTTAACAAGATATATTAAGCAAAGCTGTACACATTTTGAAAACGGTTAGGAAAAAGTATGATGCAAACATAACATGTTTCTGCTATTCATTTATACAACCACACCTTTTTTGAGGTGTCATTGGTTCTACTCCTTAAAGAAGAATGTGTTTTCAGGTTCACATGGAAACATGAAAAAGCACTGGACTATTTAATGAGTAGTACAGATGTTCTTCTCCAGACATGCTGGAGAAGACTTCTGTGAGTCCCTTGGACTGCAAGGCAATCAAACCGGTCAGTCCTAGAGGAGATCAACCCTGACTGCTCTTTAGAAGGCCAGATCTTGAAGATGAAACTCAAATACTTTGGCCACCTAATGAGAAGGAAGGACTCACTGGAGAAGAGCCTAATGCTGGGAAAGATTGAGGGAAAAAGAAGAAGGGGACGACAGTACAGATTTATTACGTATGTGGCTGTCTTAAGTTTTTTCTCCTATATATAGTAAAAGCAAATCTTTTATCTCTTTTGCAAATAGGTTTGAAAATATCAGTTGCCCTTCAGATTTCCTGATTGAGGAAATTTTGCAATACAAGATTTCAGATTGATAATTCCTATTATAACTAAATTTGTAGCAGGAAAACTTATCAAGAAGAACAATTTTCATATATGTGGTATTCCTGAAGTTGGCTTAATATCGCTCTCATTAAGGATTTTTATTTGGAAGAAACCATGATTCAGTCTCAAAGATTTGAGATTGCTTTTACAGAATCAGGACTTCCTATAGCAGCGATGGCGAACCTTTTTTGGCTCGCGTGCCACAAGTGGGGGGAGCGCAGGGGGGTCGTGTGCGGGCGTGCCACACCCATAATGCAATGCGCGACCCCCCCAGTGCGCATGCGCGAACAACGTACCGCCCCCCATTTTACATGCTTTTTTCGCCCTCCCCAGGCTCCAGGGGCTTTATAGGAGCCTGGGGAGGGTGAAAAGAGCCTCCCCCACCCTCCCGGAGGCCCTCCGGAGGCTTCAGGGACCGTCCAGAGGCTTCCCTGAAGCCTTCGGAGCGCTCAAAAGGATCCTCCAAGCAAACCGGAAGTGACTTTGTTCCTTTTAAAAAGGTGAACTCAGCTGACAGGGCAGTGCCTCGCGTGCCCTGACAAATGGCTCCGCGTGCCACCTGTGGCACGCGTGCCATAGGTTCGCCATCACTGTCCTATAGGATATGGGACACACACACTTTTACTTAGATATGATACAGAGAAAGAATAAAGAAAAGCATGTATGATAAATTGGATGAAAAACTTCAAACCATCGCAATGCAACAACAAAATGAGACTTTTTTGATCTATATATTATTTTGTCTCCTAGTTTATGAAACTATATTTCAAAAGAAAGTGTGCTGGAAAGAAATGGATAGAGATGAGCTCCCTACGTTTTTCAGAGACTGTGGCCGGTTTCCAACACAAAAGGAAATTGCAACAACTCTACTGTTGCAAGGTAAGAGATTTGTACAATAGTTTATATATTATGTAGAAATATAGCAAAGGGTATTTTAGGCAAATGATACTTTGAAATGATGCTTCATTTTTTTAGTTAATACAAACAAATAAAAGTGTCTTATTTATTTGGTATTTAGAGTTTACTTATTTGAGGAAGTTGTAGATAAAAACCACCCTCACTCAAGTGACAGCTCCTTAAACACTATAGTTATTTTTAAAACTTTTACCATTTTGATATTTTCATCTTACTTTTCAACACGTTATCAGGGCATTATGCTTCTAGTGCTTTTTAAAGAGGTACGAAGGCCAGATAACATGAAATGATGTTGACATTTGTTGATAGACTCTAAATGCTAAATATTTTTATTATGCAAGAAGAATAAGTGGCTAAGACATTTTGTTCTGCAGGAGATATCCACTCAAATGCATTTGCAAATTCCAAGCCATGCTTTGGCATTAGAACAAATTATGAGGCTGTTTTTTTAAACAAACAAACAAACAAACCTGTCTCCATAGATTGAAATGGCTCTACTCTTAGCTAACCATGTGCATTTGATCAAAATTTGTTGACTTGTTTTGTGTGATTTATCCACCATTTCAATTCAAAAGACTAATTTAGTTAATCTACAGATACTAATGATAAAATAAAATAACAATAATCAATACAAAGCATCATGTTACATTACACACTGGTGCCAACTATTCAAAAAGTCAATTCCTAAAGGTCTTCCAAAAGACTCAGGTTTTTACCAGTTTCCAGATTGCCACTAGAGTAGGCACTATCAGGTGGATCAGGTGAGAAAAATCTATGTAGAAATGTGATATTTTACATACAAAGTCCAAAGCACCCAGAATGGTATCCAGCATTTTATTATTCATGTGACTTGATCCTCCTGGTTGATTATAAATTAAACATGCTGGGAACATCACAACATTAATTGAAATGTACCTTGCAAGCTAATCTGTTTGAATCTACTTGATTGTAGATTTCAGGAATGAAGTGGGGGAAGCCACCTGCCCCTCCCAGAAGAATGAAATATTTTGAGGAATATTAAAAAAGGCAGAATGTTATATATATATATATATATATGAGAAAATAGTGGATTTCAGTCCAACAGGATGAGAACTAGAAGTATGTTTAAAAACTGTTCTAAGCTTTGTAGAATGAAAATAGTCTTCTGCTATATTTCTAGTTCTTTGTTCTAGTACACAGTATAATTTATCATATAGACCTATTGTTAAAAATACTAATTTCTAATTAGGATGTGATCAGGTGTGTTTGCTGGCCAAATCTGTGTTGGATGAGATGTCAACTGAAGGTGAGGTGCTTGGCTCCAAGACTTTAACTGAGAACTATAAATTTCTGCTCCTTATAACTTGTGCTTCATAGAAAAGAACCATTAACCACTGAAAGAAGAATATCCCATTCACTTCATCCATGCATGCAACCAGAGACTTAGCTAAAACTTTCTGTTAATAGATACTTACTGAACATATTACAATAGTTTGCTTCTGTAACCACAAGACACCCCGAAATAAGCAAAGAATCTGATCAATGCTACAATAAAATATTAATTCCAAAGTGCTTTACATTTATATACGAGTGAGGGGGTCTGCTTGTGCAAAGCATCAAAATGTAACGAACAATCAAGAACTGTCATCCATTGCTTTGTATCACCAGCTGAGTGGCCTTCACAATAATGCAGTCAGGGATTATTGTTCTGTTTTAAAGTGCTAATATTAGCACAAAATATAATCACAATTATTTCAGATACTAATTGCATGCTCCCTTTTGGGCAATTGTCAGTTGTCTTTGCAACATGCTTTATATAGGTTTAGATAAAGGCTGTTAATAAGTGGTTTCAGAGGGCAAGTCTTTGTATGTTCTTCTGGTACAGCAGGTTATCAGGCTCCCGGGCTTTCTGAATATGTACTGAGGAATGTTGATACCAGGCCGGGTGGGAGATGCTAATGCCAAATATTTAGCAGGATTAATCCTATGCAAAGCCCTTAACTTGCTCTCCTTCCTACAGGAGTAGAGCAGCAACTTGGTATCCAAAATAATGAATTAAACAGTCTTAAAAATATGAGAACTGACATGCTAAAGTTGAGAAACACTAATTTATGGTAGAAGTTTAAAAATCTTCCAGTGGAGGAAATTGTAAAGTCACAAAGCCACTTGGACCTGGGTTTGGGCTACAGTTTAACCTGCATATGTATATAGAGGCATAAATTTGGGAAAGGACATGACAGGCTAAAGATTCAAGATACCTTAAAACCGCTTTATAACCTCTCAAGGCCGGAAGGCTAGGAACACGGCAAGCAGAAAATGGGTCAGTATAAGCTTGTTCACGTGCCCCCCACCCGTCCTTGCCTGCCTTCTAAAGCCCCCATGTAACAAGCTTAAATAGTTGGCAAAACAATTATCTTTGCAAGCCCAGTGAAAATTGAGCCATATGCCTATTCATTTGTCCACTGCTAACAAAGTCTCAGGAACAATTTATTCAAAGTAACCTTATATCAGACAATAATTTTAGCACAAAATTTATTTTTTGTACAAAAGAAATGCTAGTCTCTGTCAAATATCTCAAGTCTTATTTTTAAGAGAATAGAAAGTGGTTCTTTTGTGTCCCTGCTAATACAGTATTTTATAAAAGTCTGTTTAGCTTTTCACATATACTGCCAAAAGAATTTTTAGTTTGTGGCTTCTTGCAGTTATGACTTCCATCTGTTTCCCTTTATTCGTTTATCATTCCGGATTCCAGTTTTTCCCCTTTTGGTTTTGGGATGGTATTTTATAGAGATTTATTTAAAAAAAAAAAAATCTCTGGTAGATTAGATTGAAAATGTATGCAATTATATATTTGCAGTTAAAAGTTCAGACTAGGACATTGAGCTGCATTGTCCCACAGAGTGAAGATTCCATCTTTGAACATTGTGATAACTGCTTACTTTATAAATCTCTTTTTATCTATCTTTTAAAGTTGCTTTAACTAGCGGTTATTATACAATCTTCTAAAAAAAGCAATCCCTTGTCAGTTATATATTACATGAAGACATTTATCTGTCTTGAACAAGTGCTAATAAATGTAATATTAATTGTCATTATTTATTCTTTGCAGAACTAGTCCAGAACATTTAATATGATATCGTCACTATAATCATTTTGTTTTGTGGCCCTTTTCCCTTACAAATAAAAGCTCCACCCTTTTTCAAGTATTTTAAAAGGAGATGTTCCACCTATCTGATCCGATAGCTCTTTCTACGAATGAATAAGGAACTATGTTGGAATAAACATTTTGATATATGGTTTCAAATTGCACAAATATTTTCAAGTATAAACATACCAGAAATTTGTTTAATAAAATTATGATGCTGATGATACCATTACTTCACATCAAATATGCTTTTTTCACAGATACAGACCACTTCATTAAAAAAAAAAATCCTAACATGGGTATTTTTTTCTTGGTTAATTATAAATAGTATAATAATAGTATACTATTAATACAGCTATCAAGTTATGGTTGATTTTTCTCAAACTGCATATACCTCAGTGTTTCCTTACATTAAGTTTCATCTCTTTTTTGTTAACTTTTACTTTAGGCTGAGGAAATCATCCCTAACTATTATTTATTTATTACGAATGTATTTATTTATTTAATTTATATCTTACTATCCATAGTGACTCATGACAGCTTATAAATTTGCAGTGGATCTGGGCTTTTATTATGAATGAATTGAAGCTATTGAATGAATATTGTTATTTCATGGCTTTTCTGATTATTTATAACTCAATGCCGACCTTTGGGAATCTCCTAACTCACTTTCCAGACTGCAGAATGCTGAGTCTCATACATGTATTTCAATACTCTCAAAAAATTCTGACTACTTGGTGTTAAAATCTCCATATTTTCAAATCTTGAAAATATGAGGATGTTCTGTACAACTATAGTTATATTTTGATGCTTTGGCCAACACACAAGACCTTCCATCTCGGTTCAACTCAGAATCCTAAAATATAGCAAATATTCTCTACTTCAAAATTTCCAGATAGTGAAGTCACTATAATCATTTTATTATCATGTATTTGGGGGGTGGGTGGGTGGAATCTGGAATATGTGCATTTAAGTACCTACAGTTCAAATGTTTTTTAATCTAACAGTCTCTGTTAACAAGAATGGATAATACTAATGTAATCATATTCTTACAAAATATTTAAACATTTTGAATCTAAGCAACCATAATTTTATATTGCCATGCCTAGTACCACTGCTAATTACTAAATACAGTAAAGTCCCAGAAATAGAAAATTGCATTACTGTATAAATTGGTAACTAGAATTTATACTAGTAATTGTATAGTAATGCAAGTAATTGCAATGCTTTTTAAAATAAATGTTTGGTCCAACTTGCAGGATGTTGAAATCATTGATTGGCTACCTACATGATCTAAGATCTTGGTGCCAAATTGGTTTTTATTCAGTTTCTCTCATTTATTCATGACTACATTTCAGTTCTGTTTGAAAGCAAAATAAATGGCTTTCTGTTCATAAAGATGGTATGAGCGACCTGTGCATTCAGCAGCAGATGTAGCCGCTCCTATTTGCACGCACTTCAGACTTAAAAGAGACATAACTGCTACCCAACTGACAATGCCTGCTAACCTTTGACCCCCTGTAAACCTTTTTGAAGCAGCAACTAATAGTTACTTGGACCCAGCCTATAATACCCTGACTTCAGCCACCCCTTCCTCAACAATGTCCTGATCCATACCGTGTTTCCCCGAAAACAAGACAATGTCTTATTTTCTTTTGATCCCTGAAATAAGTGCTTGGCATTTTCGGGGAGGTCTTATTATATTTGAGGTGCAGTAGGCGTCGAGCATGGTCACTTCATGGCTGTTGCTGTGTTGCAATATTTTTGGAGAGAACTTATTTTCGGGGGAGGGCTTATTTTACTGCATGCACTCAAAAGCCCGATTGGGCTTATTATCTGAGGAGGTCTTATATTCAGGGGAACAGGGTACAAATTCCACACTGATTTCTGTTTTCATAGTCATTATGTTATTACAATTATTCATATCTTGCTTCTCAAGATAATAATTTTCCCAGGTGGCTTACTTGGATGAATTTTTTCCTTCGCCATGGCTAGCCACAGTTAAAAGACTTTAGGGTTGTTGTTTCAACCTCTGGGTTGGGTAATACATTTCCCAAGGCCTTTAATTAAAGGAGAGGTGGTAAACCTTGTTCCGGCTCACCATGGGGGTGGCAGATGATGCGTAGCGGTCTTTCAGTGCGCATTGTAGGGTTGTCCATACAACAGCCTCTACGTCTTCTGGGGCAATCAACATCTGTGCCATCTTATAGATTTTCATTCCATAGTAAGTTAGGAATAATGCCCGCTTCCTATTGTCTGGCCGGTCCTGGTAGTCGTTGGCTTCCAGGAACATCTGGAATCACACCCTGTACGTGTGCCAGTCCTCCGTCTGTGGGTTAAAGACCGCTGTTGCAGGGGATACTTAGGATGACATCTCGTGCTGTGGTGCAGGGTCTTGGTCCTTGTGCAAAATGGCTGCTTGTCCAATAAGGGTTCTCAGGTCCCTTTGTCTGTCATTTCCAGTGTTAGATCTGTGAGAAGCAGCAGGCGAGGGGCGCGAGTGAGTTTCAGCACTTTTTATTGCAAGAGTTAGTGACTGCGCTCTGCTGGCTGGGCTGCCAGAGTTCGCCTTTTAAGGAGCTCCAGCAGATCACCTGGCCAATGACAGTTGTTTAGACTTCCCGGGGTTTGGGCAACCAATCCCCAGTGAGCATGTGAAAACATGTAAATTTAACAACGTCTGTCCGTCCGTAACAATCACAGTTCACAATTGCTTTTCTACTGTTGCCAAAATGTTTGCTTTACTAATAAAAAAAAAAAGATTTGTGCAACATTCTAAAAAAGTCTTCCAAGTCAAATTAACATGCTAGTTTAAAAAGCATATAATAGATTAGTCAAGGAAATATTGCCACAAATTTAATTCTCTCTCCCCCGCCCCCGCCTCTCTCTCTTTCTGTTGTATGAAACCTCTAGGAAACATCTCACTATTATCAAAAATCAAACTTGTTAAGGAATATCCACAAATCACATAGACAAGTACATTTGAAAAGCATAACAACAAAATATCTCAGGCTAAACATCCATGTATCTGATTTCTTAATCATGTATATTTTATAATGTACAGTATTAATATTTTGCAATATAGAATATTAGCTTTGTATCAGTGAAACGAGCAGTAGTTCACATAACTCTTCATATAAGTAATCTGCCAGTTTATCTTTGTCCATTATAATTTCAATTTAGAATCACCTTTATTTGTGTTCCCTTTAGCTAATCCATATGTCTGTTTATTTTATGTCACGGCAAGAGGCCACCCAGTGCTAAAATCTGCTGATATTCGAATTCCTGGTGCTTTAGTTGCCACAGCCATACGAGAGAGAAAGAAGAAGGAGCAAATGGAACAAGAGGAAACACATATGTTGGAAGAGAGTGACTAAGTCAGGAAGCAAATCACAGACAAGTGAGCCTTACAACAACATCCAACTGAGTTAATAGATAAGAACCTTAGTTAATAGATAAGAACCTTAGTTAATAGATAAGAGACCTTAGTTCTAACTTCATTTTCCTCTAACGGAAATTTCCAATGTTGTAATGAAAAGTGTTTCATTCTTAAAGAAGATAATAGAAATATGTCTCCTTAGACTCTAGGGGGCGATACTTAAAATTCCTATATGCATGGGACCAATATAAATAAATTTTAAAACCTGCTTTGTAAAACAATTTCATTTTATTTCTATGAATCATAATGCATGACACTATATTATTTTGCTATATAGTGATGCAGTGTATGATATAGTGTATGATAATATATCCATCTTATAACTGGGATAGCATTTTTTTTAATCTTCAGAGCTCTATTGCTGCTTTTTGATCTCAAAAGTCTTGTGTTCTTTAATTTTTTTAAAAAAAAATAGTTTATTTCAATAACGGTTGTTCCTTTTCAACAGATTCCCACTGAGCTGTAACTGGGTCCATCAGAGTTGTAGGACTACTGCTGTCATCGTCTTGGGGCATAATGACTCTAGAGAATACTGAGATGCAGACATTTTATAAGACTGCTGCCTACATTTGGAAACAAAAGCAAAAAACAAAAACAAACCCAAACTCAGTAAGGATGGTAAAAAATATTTTTTCCTTTCCATAAATAAATTGGCACTCATTCCTCATCAACGAGAAAGAAATGTTGGCTATGCTCACTGAATGTCCACTGTTGTTGTTTTTTGCCAACTACTCAATGAAAGTCATCGCTTATATGTAAATGAACTGTCAATGGTTTGCCACTGTTGGCAATCCCTGGACTGTGAAGGGTATGTCTTAATAAGAACCAAAGCTCTTCACAGACTTTGATTTACTGGAAATAAAATAGAAAAGTCCTCTGGGATTAGGAAGGACACTTGTTTCAGATAAAACGACTAGACAGTAGCAATATATCTGGGGCTTTTATTATAGCAAAACTGCAAATTAGAATGGAGTGCAGAGAAAGTTCCTGTGACCCAACTGAGTTCAAAAACAGTGCTTCCGGCTGACTTTTTTCCCCAATGCTTAAATCCATAATAGTTCACTCCAAATACAAAATAATGGATGCTGTTTCAGGGATTCAAAGCAGAGGTGGTATTCAGCCGGTTCAGACAGGTTTGGGTGAACCAGTAGCAGAAAGTTCAAGTAGTTTGAAGAACCGGCAAATACCACCTCCGGTTGGGCCGCTCTCCCGCCCTTTTGTTCCCTGTCCTACAGTCCCTTGTTTTTTACCTCAGCTGATTCACGCGGCAGAGCAGATTGCTGAGCGTCAACTGAGCTGAAAAATAGCCCAGCTCATCAGTGCTGACACTGAGGGCAGTTTTTGAGTGCTGCGCGGATGCACACAAAGCGCTCTCTCATAGAACCAGTAGGAAAAGATTTGGAGTCCCACCACTGATTCAAAGCCACCATAACTTCTATATCTTCCCCTGGACTTTCCAGAACTTTTTATCATCTCATTAATGCTATTTCTCTTCAGTGTGTAAATTATCCCATCACAGATAATAATTCCCACTTTATAATACGTGGAATTTAAGGAATATACTAATTTAAGATGTTTTTGTTTCATCACTGACAGAAATGCAAGTGCTACGAAATTCTTTTTTAAAAAAAAAAAATAGGAGGAAAAAATACTTGAGAAGAAGTCGAGATTCACATGATTGGGCAAATTGAAACATTAGGATTAGATTTTACCAGATGATGAAAAAGTAAAGCTCTAAAACTAAAACAGAAAGTGCTCTTTTTGAAATGTGTTCATGTTGCTTTTTTGATATTTCCCTTTGCAAAAGTACTTGTACTTCAAATGTCCCCTTATATTTGTCAAGAATTTTAAGTCTTGGCAGAAAATATTGTTGGATTATGCCAAAACAACTGGCAATATTTTCTAGATGCTTGTGGAGGTTGAATGACAGTCACATGCAGAACTGACTGGAAATTCATGGTCCAGTCAGACTACTGCATACTTCCAGCCCTCCTGGGCTATATACCAATACAGAATGATCTATCAGTCACTAGTTATTGCCCCCATTCTGTATTGTGCAAATATACAAGTGTGTATATAAACTCTGGATCCAGATCATTGCTCCTGGCATCCCAGCTAGAATTTATGGGAGTTCTTATCCAAAAACATTAAAAGGTTAATAGCATGTAACTTTCACTAACCTTCTTTAGTTATACAGATTTGGTATTGATAAGATAACATTGATAATGAAAAAATGTACTGTAGATAATTTTACTTTTTCACAAATGGCTTTTAAATTTCTCTGCTGTTCTACATGTGGGTGTGAATGTGGTACATATATCAGTACAAATACATATGCAGGTGGGATTTGAATCAAGTACTTTTTAAAACATCAGTATCTACCACTATCACCCTATTTAAAAATGAGGAGGAAAACATTTATTGAAAACGTAGCGTTTATTCTGAAATCAGCACAAACATCGTTATTGTCAGAATAAATTGATATTTGCAGTAGTACTGGAGCAGTTGATTGTATGATGCCTCCACAAACAAGAACCAAGAAATGTTGAATGCTGAAGTAAGTCACTAATGTTGCAGGTGTAACCTTAGTTTACAGGTTCCCTGTCAAACAGTGAAGCTTCTAAACCCGGACTGTTTTTCTCCAAGATTAACAGATTAAGTGTGACAATTTTTAAGAAGTAACTGTTTAGATATTCAATCTTTTTTCTTTCCTGTATTATAATCGATTTTTAAAATAACAACTGATATTTTTGATAATGTGTAATTGCTCTGGGGAGATGCATTTTAGAAGTGTGGTACTGAAAAGGAAAGAATTCCTTCCTTCCTTCCTTTTTCTTCCTTCCTTCCTTATTTCCTCCCTCCCTCGCCTTCTTCCCCTCTCCCATCTGTAACAGGACTTTAAAAAAAATTGCAGTGGTGCCTCATTGGGGAAAAGGCAGCATTTTCAGAGGTTCATTGCAGAGAAAGAAAGAACGTTGGTCTTACCTGAACGTGTCTTTTCATTGTAGTAGGGGGAGTGGTCACGTGTGGGTATTCTCATAGCCTGATTGGTCCAAAGACTGAGAGCAAACGCTTAAATACTCCTGGCTTTCCTTTCCTTCCCAGTTCCTCGAAGGCGAACAGCAGAACTGCAACAATAAACAGAAACAACACAACCTCCCTCCCCAGGGGGACCCCGGGCTCCCCTTGGCCCCAACATCAAAAATAGGGCGGGTCGTGACCACTCCCCCTACTACAATGAAAAGACACGGTCAGGTAAGACCAACGTTCTTTTTCCATTGTAGGAGGGGGAGTGGTCACGTGTGGGACATACCAAAGCCCAGTCCCAAGGGAGGGATAACTTAACCAATAACTATGGCCCAAGGGGAGTATCTGCTACCACCCTCTGTAACACTCTTCTCCCAAAGGCAGCATCCGCCGAAGCGAACAAATCCAGACGATAATGTCTGATGAACGGTGTCGGGGACGCCCAAGTGGCGGCCCGACAAATGTCCTCAAGGGGGGCCCTAGTGGCCCACGCCGCCGTAGTCGCGGCACTCCTAGTGGAATGGGCAGTTATCCCTGAGGGGACGGGACGCCCCGCTGCCGCATACGCCTCTTGGATGGCCTGACGCAGCCAACGGCCAATAGTGGCCGAAGACACCCTAGCCCCCAAGGTCCTGGGTTGAAAGGACACAAATAAGGCCTCCGACCTGCGGAGTTCCGCCGTCCACCGGAGATAAATGCGCAAGGCTCGACGGACATCAAGACGGTTCCAGAGCCGTTCCCTATCTGACAACGGCCCCGGACAAAAGTCCGGCAGAACAATCTCCTGAGCCCTGTGAAACGGAGTGTTTACCTTCGGAAGAAAGGTAGGGTCAAGCCGAAGCACTACCCTATCCGAATGAAAATGGCAGAGGTCATCTTTGGATGATAATGCGCCCAGCTCCGAGATACGCCGGGCGGATGTAATCGCCACAAGAAAAACTACCTTAAGGGACAAGAATCTGAGATGAACCGACCTAAGCGGCTCGAACGGGGCCTCCGTTAAGGCTCTGAGGACCAGGGGCAGGTCCAACGTGGGGAACCTGTGGACAGGGGGAGGCCGGAGATTAGCCGCCCCCTTGAGAAACCTCTTGATCAGGGGAAGATGAGCTAGCGAAGAGGATCCCAGTCCCCCCAGAACTGAAGATAGAGCAGCCACTTGGCGCCGCAAGGTGTTGTGTGACAGACCGTTCTCTAAGCCCTTCTGCAAGAAATCTAAGACATTAGGAATGGTGGCTCTAGTCGGAGAGATCTGATGATGGGAGCACCACCTCACGAACGCGTCCCAAGTCGAGTTGTAGATACGATTTGTGGACGGACGCCTGGAAGCCTCGATGGTGCGGATGACCCCCGAGGACAGCTGAGCCGCCCTCAGCAACCCCCGTTCAACAACCATGCGGTTAGATGAAGCCACTGGGGCTCCGGGTGGATCAGGACCCCCTGGCGCAAGATCACCTCCTCCACGGAGGGGCCACCGATAGCTGGGTGAGATCCGCAAACCAATGTCGCCTGGGCCAAAAGGGGGCCACCACTATGACCAGAGCCTTCTCCGCCACTACCTTCCAGATAACCCCCGGGATGAACGGAATTGGGGGAAAGGCATACAGGAGACCCGCCGGCCACCTGCTCCTGAGAGCGTCCGTCCCCTCCGCCCCCCAGGATTGAAAGCGAGTGAAGAACCGGGGCAGATGCGCGTTCATCGGAGACGCGAAGAGATCCACTAGGGGCGCGCCAAACCGCTGGCAAATCCTCCGGAAGAGGTCCGGATGGATCTGCCACTCGCCATTGTCCAGAGTGGCTCGACTCAGCCAATCCGCCTGATGGTTGGAGAGGCCGGAGATGTGCTCCGAGACCAAGGACAAGAGGTGCTTCTCTCCCCAGGCGCCCAGCCGCAGAGCCTCCAGCCAGAGTGCTCGAGACCGCGTGCGTCCCCCCCTGACGGTTGATGTGAGCCTTGGTGGCCACATTGTCCGTCAGAAGGAGCACGTGTCGGCCCTCCACCGAGGACCGGAAGTGTTGGAGTGCGAGCCTGGCCGCCTTCAGTTCTAACCAATTTATGTTGTGGCGGAGGTCTGTCTCGGTCCACCTGCCCTGAGCCAGGCGGGAACCCACCAGAGCTCCCCACCCGAACAAGCTCGCGTCCGTGGTGACTGTCACTCTGTCCGGCTCCCAGAAAGAACAGCCCATCTGGATGGCCGGCGACGTCCACCACCACAGGGAGGTGTGCACCCCCGCCGGGAGGCGAAGGGTACGGAGCGAGTTGCTCATCCGGTCCCTCTGGAACGGAATGAGCTCCCACTGCAGAGGGCGGAGGTGGAGTCTGGCCCACGGAACTATCCCAATGCACGATACCATCTTGCCCAGCAACTGTGATAACGTGAGGACAGAAATGGACCGATTTGCGCGGACCTTTTCCGCCAGCTGGCGCAACCCGTCCTGACGGTCCTGAGACAGGCGCACCACCCCCTCCTCCGAGTCTATCACCGTCCCCAGATGAAGGATGTGAGTGGAGGGAGACAGATGGCTCTTGGGGAAGTTTACTGAGAACCCCAGGGACTGAAGAGTCCGGATGGTGAGCTGGAGGTCTGAAATCGTCCGCGGAAGGGACACCGCCTGGACCAAGACATCGTCCAGGTAACATTGAAGTCTCACTGGGACAGCCCGAAGGTGCGCTGCCAGTGCTGCCAGCACCTTCGTAAAGGTGCGGGGGGGCGAGGCCAGGCCAAATGGAAGAGCCCTGTACTGATAATGTTGGTCCCCGTGCGAGAACCGTAAGAACCTGCGGTGAGACAGGAAGATTGGGATGTGAAGATAGGCCTCTGTGAGGTCTACCGATGCCAGGAAATCCCCTTTCCTGATGCCCTGAAGAATAGACTTGAGTGATGACATGTTGAAGCGTCTGTACACTAGGAAACGGTTCAGACGTTTGAGGTCCAGAATTGCTCGCCAACCCCCCGAACTCTTCGGGACCACGAACAGGTTGGAGTAGTGGCCCAGCCCCCTTTCTAACCGGGGGACTAACTCCACCGCCTGAATGTCCAGGAGATGTTTGATTGCCTGATCCATCAGGCGGCGGCGCTCCAGGCTCCGAGACGGAGGGAACGACCTGAAGGAGTTCGGGGGTGTGGAGAGAAATTCTAACCTGAGTCCTTGGCGAACTGTGGACCTCACCCATGTGTCTGACGTGATGTCGTCCCAACGATCCGTGTAGAGGGACAGGCGGCCGCCTATGGGACGACTCGGGTTCGAGTCACTTCCCCCTATGGTACGGGCGACCGCCGCCCCCCCGAAAGGGCTGCCGGTATTGATGCTGGAACCTATTCCGGTCCTGATAGGGCTGCCGTGAAAACTGTCTGTCTGACCTGAAGGAAGAAAAGCGTTGGTGATGATCAAACTCAGATGCTCTATAAGACTGCCTGTGGTAAGGATGAGACCGGTTCTCTGACTTTTTGGTAGAAGACGGGAGGACCTTCTTCTTGTCCTTATTTTCGACAAGAATCGGGTCGAGAGCCTCCCCAAAGAGGTTGGGGCCCTTGAACGGGGCGGCCGCCAGATCCCATTTAGCCTTATTATCTATCTGCCAATTACGCAGCCACAGGAGACGGCGAGAAGTCACCGAAGTGGCCAGGGCGCTGGACGCGAACTTCACTGTGTCCAAAGTCGCATCAGCGGAAAATTCGGCAGCCGCAATGATCTTCAACAGATCTTGGTGCAACCGTTCGTCCTGGATTGGAATGCGATCCTGGAGCTGGTGTAGCCACATGACCGTAGCCCTGTTGAAGTATGACGCAGCAGCTGCCGCCTTAATGGCCCACGCTGTGGCGTTAAAGTTCTTCCGTAAGGTAAGTTCCGCCCGTTTGTCTTCGGGCTTCAACTTATCAGCCGCGTCCCCAGACACCACTGGGGAAGAAGATACCAGGGCGGCCACCGGGGCGTCAATGGAAGGTAGCTGAATGGCCTTCGCAAAGGTCTGCTCCACATTATAGAAGCGACGGTCATTGCTCCCGGGGTTAGGGAAATTGGAAGGGCGAGACCACTGATTGGTCAGAACCTCCATGAACAAAGGGGGAGCCGGAATCTCAGCCTTGTTAGTGGCCGTGTTGGAAAACATGGCCATATCCGGGTCCCTTGGAGGAGGAACCGTAGGGTCACCTGTGCCCACCTTGGTGGTCTTCCTAGCTTTGCTCAGAAGGATCTTGAACATGGCCGGGTGAAAGAGACCCTTGGGCGGAGGACTCTCGGCCCTAGCAGTCTCCTCATCCTCAGAGAACCCCATACCTTGGGGATTCTCCTCCCCCAGGGCTGAGGCCTCGCTTACCATAGACGGAGACGATGCCCTGTACTGAGACCTAGCAGAGAAGGAGCCCCTGTCTCTCTGTGCAATGCCCCTAGTAATAGCAGTCGAAATAAGCCTCTTAATGCTTTCTGGGAGGTGCTCCAAATCCTCCCCCCCTCCATAAGAAGAGCTAGGTCCTTGGGGGGCCAGCCTACGTGAGGAAACAGGTCCCCTGGAAGTTCCCTCCAAGGGGTCCTCCTCATCCCCCCTTGCTAACCTTGGTGAGATAGAGGGGGAAGGAGAGGGAGACCCCCTCCACCTGGAATATCTACGGGACCTGGGTGGAGACACAGAAGGAGATGAGGGGCTGAATCCTCTGGGAGAGGATTGGAACGATCTAGGCCTGATGGGCGAACGAGACCTGCTGGCTGAGGCCCGCCCCGCAGACCTGGCCCGCCTTTCAGCCCTGGCAAAGGTCTTTTCCAATGCCCTATGCCTCCTTGCCTCCTCCCAGGTGGAGGCCCTAGAAGGCCTCTGGGCCGTCCCTGGAACACCCGAGGGATCCCCAGCCTCCTGGCTTTGCCCCCCTTTTGCCGGGCCTTCGGCCTGGCCCTGGGGAAGAATCGCTCCCTTTTCCATCACCTTACTCACGTGTCCAGGAGACTGGAAATCGCGATCAGAAGGCCGCTGTAGGCCCTTTCGGAACCTGGACCCTTGTTGCAGCAAGGCCTCTGGCAGGTCACCCGCCTGTGTCTAGGCCTCAATGCTCCCCAAGTCCAATGGCAGCTGCACGCACGTGGCGTGATTCAAAATGGCCGCCAGAATCAAACGCGGCAAAGAAAAAGGCCGAAAAATCGTGTTCCGGCTCTCCGGCCTCCAGCTGCAACAGAAAACGCTCGGCGGCACCCAGGGGCCTCGCGGCAGGCCCGCACGCACTCCCCCCACTCGCCTGCACGCCTCAGCCTCCAAAAACGCCTCCCCGAGCGAAAAACCGCTCGTTCCGGCGAGCAGCGGCTTCTCTAGCCGCTGCTGACTCCACGTGGCACCGAAGGCTCCGTCTTAAAGAAAAAAAGCCTCGGCGCGGCTGCAGCTGCCCAGAGCCGGCACCCCCGCAGTCCCGGGAGTCGGGCTAGGCTCCGCGCTCTCAGAAGGGAGGCAGGAGGCCCCAAGAACCCCCCCCCAAACGTTTAGGGCAGAAACTGTCCCTCTGGGCCACAGCTGCAAATTTAAAATTGTTGGGAAACAATTTAAAATGCCCAATTAGCCAAATCCAGACCAAATTAAAGTAAATAACACAATAATTCCTACCTACACACAGATTCTCAAGTGACTGGACCAAAAAGACTGAGAGGAACTGGGAAGGAAAGGAAAGCCAGGAGTATTTAAGCGTTTGCTCTCAGTCTTTGGACCAATCAGGCTATGAGAATACCCACACGTGACCACTCCCCCTCCTACAATGGAAAAGGAGTTTATTTTAAAAATCTCCTCCTCATGAACTCTTGTGCCACTCCTAAATTTATTTTTTTAAAACAACTTCTGTTGAAGCTATAGGTAAATATAAGTGTCTCAAATTAAACCTAGTTTGTGATTGAATTTATTTATTGGCCAGAAGTATGTTTATGTATACGCTGACATATGAATCTGGTGTAACCAATAGTAACAAACCTAGCCATGAACATCTGCCTGCATCTCTTTAGCATATATTTAATGAGTGAGTATATTTTAATACATTTTTATTATGGGCATCTTACTTGTGTAACTAAGTTTGAATGGGTGAATAGATAGAATGTAAGTAGAAATGTGCCATTGTTAGTAGGACAGATTGGGCGTTATATCCCACTCAAACATCAGCCTCTTCTCCCCTTCTGTCCTTCCAGTTGTTAATTCTGTTTCTTGAAATAAAAGCTTTTTGGCTTCTACTGAATTCTGTAGCTATGTTTTCTTTTTAGGCAATTACTGTCTATGTTACTACTTATATTCATCTGAGCTGGTAAGGCATGAGATGGGTTATCTATACAAGTAAGATATACTTGATCAGGTATATACAATAATGATCACCTAAATGTTCTTCGAACTCCGGTACTTGGGTACATTCTCTAATGGTAACAACAATTTGACAACAAGAGGAGGTGGTAAGATCCCTTTTGTATGCAATAAACACAGGTGATACTATTTTATTTATTTTATTTTTATTTTATTAAATTTGTTAGCCGCTCCCTCTCCACAAAGGGACTCGGGGCGGCGTGCAATAAATAAAAACACATATTATAAAATTACACATTGTACGGAGGAGGTATAAAACACAATACAATATTATAATAACATAGAAATATTAAAATAAGTTAAATTAAAACCCCAATAGAAATTACAAGTTTAAAAATTGCCAGGAGGAATAAAATGGAGCTATGGTTGAGCCAGGCCTGCTAGTTGAAAAAGGTGGGTCTTGAGTTTTGAACGGAAGGAGCGGAGGTCGATGGTAATCCTAATATCCGGGGGGAGGTCATTCCAGAGGGCTGGGCCCATCACAGAGAAGGCCCTACTCCTGGGCGCCGCCCTCTGGCACTGCTTAGTGGACGGCACCCGGAGAAGTCCCTCTCTGTGAGAGCGGATTGGTCGTAGGGATGTATGGGGCAGGATGCAATCCCGCATGTAGCTAGGTCCTGTGCCATGGAGCGCTTTGAAGATGGTAATCAATACCTTGAAACGCACCCGATAGACCACAGGGAGCCAGTGCAGCTCGCGCAGGAGAGGTGTTATATGGGAGTATCTCGTATTCCCCGTAATGACCCGCGCGGCTGCGTTCTGGACCAGCTGCAGTCTTCGAGTGCATCTCAAGGGAAGCCCCATGTAGAGAGCATTACAGTAGTCTAGGCGGGACGTCACCAGTGCGTGAGTGACTGTGCGAAGGGCATCCCGGTCCAATAGGGGGCGCAATTGGCGCACCAGGCGAACCTGGTGGAACGCCCCCCTCACCACGGCTGCCACATGGTCATCCATGGACAGCCGGGCATCCAGGAGGACGCCCAAATTGCGCGCCCGTTCCATGGGGGCCAGTTGCTCGCCCCCAATGGCCAGTGTTGGAATTAGCTGGTTGAACCGGGGGGCCGGAAGCCACAGCCACTCCGTCTTGGAGGGGTTGAGTTTGAGTCGGTTGTCACCCATCCAGACCCGTACGGCTTCCAAACACCGGGACATCATTTCAACGGCCTCGTTGGGGTGGTTCGGGGTGGAGATGTACAGCTGTGTATCATCAGCGTACAGATGATATCCCACCCCAAAACCACGGATGATCTCACCCAGTCATTTGCTGTTTATTTTTTATTCTGGATTTTTGCATGGAGCATGAGGTTGAATTTGAAGACCAAAATGAGCCTTAAAATATGTTTCTGTGAGAGTATGTTGTACAGAGCCAAGTCTTTACAGTTTGAAGAGTTTGCATTTCAAATGGACTGTTCATAGTGTTTCAGCCATAAATTTGGATTCACATTCTTCATGAATTTTAATTATGATTATGTGCCATCAAATCAGTGTCAATTCCTAGCAAACACATGCATAGGTTTAGAACAGAATAACACAGTTGGATGGGACCTTGGAGGTCTTCTAGTCCAACCCTCCTGCCTAGGCAGGAAACCTTACACCATTTCAGACAAATGGTTATTCAAAATCTTCTTTAAAACCTCCAGTGTTGGAGCATTCACAACTTCTGGAGCCAAATTGTTCCACTAATTAATTGTTCTGTCAGGAAATTTCTCCTCATTTCTAAGTTGGTTCTCTCCTTGATTAGTTTCCACCCATTGTTTCTTGTTCTACCCTCAGGTGCCTTGGAAAATAGCTTGACTCCCTCTTTTTGTGGCAACACCTGAGATATCGAAACACTATCATGTCTCCCCTAGTCCTTCTTTTCATTAAACTAGACATACCCAGTTCCTGCAACCGTTCTTCATATGTTTTAGCCTCCAGTCCCCTAATCCTCTTTGTTACCCTTCTCTGCACTCTTTCTAGAGTCTCCACATCTTTTTTACATCATGGCAACCATTTATTCCTATCATGCATGATGTGTCTGATTTCCTGAATAATTTCAATTTCCATGGCTTCCCTCTTTGGTCTAATCTTGTGGAAGAGACTCAGGATCCAAAGATGGGGGTTAAAAAAAGCTGAAATATTATTTTCCTTTCCCAGTTCAATCTTCAATTCATCACTTGAAGTCTGACTTTTGTTTAAAGTAGCGATAGAAACAGTTGTAAACCAGCCAATTTCAATACTTTTATAATTGATCAGGGGGAGGTTTACATTTTTTTAAAAAAAGCATATTTTGTTATTCTTGATAATAACTTGAACATTTTTCTACAGTACACAGTCTTATGGTTTTTTATTTACCCTACGATTAATTTTCAACATTCAATTGGTCAACAAGAATTCCCAGCTTCTGCACAACCTCACCCTTGGCTACAACATCCATGACAATTATTTGAACCCTTTACGCACTTCAGATGCCTTGCTGGACATTCTCTCCACTGGAGAAGCCAATGTCCCCAACTACGGCTGTGGAAGGAAGGAGAACCTTCTGGCTCTTCTTGATGGAGCTAGAAGGGACATCTCCATTCAGGTATCAACAATAGCAGGCATCTACAAAGTCCCACAGGTTTGTGTGTGTTTTTCTCTAACTGGTAAAGTGAGGAGTGGGGGTGGGGGATGAAGATTTCCCCAGGGAGGAAGTCCCCACCTATTTTGTGTCCTCTTTTGAGTAAGTCCATTTTGCCCATCTTCTGGGCAGCTCTGGACGGGGGCGGGTGGGCGTGTATATGCTGTGATGTCCCCAGAGCTCAGGGAACTCAAGGGGAAACCAAAGCAGTTTGCTTTCCTTTTTTAAAAAAAATCAAGTTTCTAGTCCTTGTGGTCAAAAAAGAAAAAAGAAAAGAAAAGGGATGCCAGACCAGGAAGCAACAGGTTTGATCCTTTTTCACGTGACTCTTTTGCTCCTTAGCTGGTGCAGCAAATCCCAAATCATCGACCTTCAAGCTGAAGGCTACTGGGAGGAGCTGATGGACACCATCCAGCCCAAAATCGTAGTGAAGGACTGGTGAGTGGCCAGAGGTTCCCGAGCCCCCCACGTTCCTCCCTGGGTCACCCCTTGCCTCCCAATTCCCCTTCCTCAACTCCTACTCTCAAAACGACGCTTTAGAGTACTGCACACCAGAACAAGTAGACACAAGTACAGGTTTTTTCCCCGAATGCCATCACTCGGCTAAACAATGTTATAATGAAAGTGTTACGAGTGTGCAGAGATGGACAAATTTACAAAAGGAATAAAAGAAAAGGAGGAAACAGAATATTATATGGCAGTGATGGATAACCATTTTTGGCTCCAGTGCCAAAAGCAGGGGGAGCACCGAGGATTCATGCGCGGGCGTGCCACACCCATAATGCTATGCACACGCGCACAAGCCTCCCCCCCTTTCTAGGAGCCTGGGTAGGGTGAAAACAGCCCCCCCCCAGAGGCCCTCCAAAGGCTTCGGGAGCTTCCCTGAAGCCTCTGGAGGGCGAAAAACGGCCCTACCGGGAACTCGGAAGTTCAGGAATGGTGACTTCCGGTTTCCTTGTATGGTCGTTATTTGCCCTCCGGAGCCTTCAGGGAAGCCTCCTGAAGGCTCCGGAGGGCGAAACACCTCCCTACGAGCAAACCGGAAGTCCGTTATTGAACTTCTGGTTTGCCCATAGGGCTGGTTTTTCGCGCTCCGGAGGCTTCAAGGAAGCCTCCGGAGGGTGAAAAACGGCCTAAAAAGAAGGCCCAAGTCAATTGGCCAGTGTGCGCATGTGCACTGGAGCTGACAGGGCAACGCCTTGCGTGCCCTAACAAATGGCTCCGCATACCACCTGTGGCACGCGTGCCATAGGTTCGCCATCACGGTTATATGGCATGGAATGAGTGGTACAAATGGCTAGAGGACAGATGTAGAGCTTAAGGAAAGGCTAAATGAAGACGACACAGGAGTTAGAAATTAGCAATGTAGAGATTTAGATGAACAATCTCTGTATGTATAAATGGAATAAAGGATTGTAAATTAAGGAAGGTATATAATAGTATCATATGTATAGACAAAGAGAAACTGTAATAAGGTGAGGAAGAGTACATTTACAATGGGTTTATACCGAGGTGGAAATGTTGTACAGAAGGAAATTTTGTCTTTTTTTAAAAAAAAAAAACTGTTTAATAAAAATCTTTATTTTAAAAAAGAACAGTTTTTCCCCCGAACGCCATCACTCTGCTAAACAAATAATTCTCTCACCACTGTTAAGCTATTTACTAAATCTGCACTACTATTAATCTTGTCATTGTACCGATCACCTATCTCCTCCCACTTATGACTGGAGGACTGTAACTTTGTTGTTGGTATCCTTATGATTTATATTGAGTGTTTCCTAGTGTGATTTGATTGCTTATTTGTACTTTATGACTATCATTAAGCGTTGTACCTTATGATTCTTGACGACTGTATTTTCTTTTTATGTACACTGCGAGCTTATGCACCAAAGACAAATTCCTTGTGTGTGCAACCACACTTGGCCAATAAAGAATTCTATTCTATTCTATTCTATTCTATTCTATTCTATTCTATTCTATTCTATTCTATTCCATTCCATTCCATTCCATTCCATTCTATTCCATTCTAGTCTATTCTATCCTAATCCTAATCCTAATCCTATTCTTTTTTTCTATTTTCTATTCCTTATTTTATTCTATTCATTCTCTATTCTATTCTATTCTATTCTATTCTGTTCTTTCTATTTTTATTCTTTCTATTTCTATTTCTTATTCTATTGTATTGTATTCTTTACTCTGATATTCTATTCTATTCTTTATTCGGATAGTCTATTCTTTATTCTGATATTCTATTCTATTTTATTCTTTATACTGATATTCTATTCTATTCTTTATACTGATATTCTATTCTATTCTTTATACTGATATTCTGTTCTTTATTTGGATATTCTATGCTTTATTCTGATATTCTATTCTATTCTTTATACTGATATTCTATTCTATTCTTTATACTGATATTCTATTCTTTATTCTATTCTATTTTTTATACTGACATTCTATTCTTTATTGTGATATTCTATTCTATTCTTTATATTGATATTCTATTCTTTATTCTATTCTATTCTATTCTATTCTATTCTATTCTATTTTTATTCTATTCTATTTTTATTCTATTCTTTATTCTGATATTCTATTCTATTCTTTATTCTGATATTCTATTCTATTCTATTCTTTATTCTATTCTATTCTATTCTATTCTTTATTCTGATATTCTGTTCTATTCTTTATTCTGATATTCTAGTCTATTCTTTATTCTGATATTCTGTTCTATTCTTTATTCTGGTATTCTATTCTATTCCTCCACCAGGTATGCCGCTCGGTGTGATGCTGGCTGCCTCTACCACCTGAAGGTGAAGCTGCTGTCCGCTAACGAAGACACAGTGGCCGAATTTGAGAGCGAAACCATTGCGGTCCCCCAGGACAACGAGGGCGAGTGGGCTGAGGTTTGTCCCTGGGAAACCCCCCCCCAAAAAACAAAGTAAAGGGGGAAGAGAGAAGGGCTGGCCAAGTCTTGTTTTCCGGCTCCTGTTCCCAAATCGGACTGGGACCCTGCTCCCTACCCCATCTCCTGGGCCAGGTGTGGGTTTCTGCCAAACACTACTGCCATTTTGCACGCGCGCTGGACGCGCAGTTCAATTAAAACTGTTCTGTGCATGCGCAGGACTAAAAAACAAAATGGCGACGATGACGAGGGAACCTGTTTGGGGGTGTGTGGCAGGCCTGAGTCACTGCCAGTTCTAGCGACCCAGTCCAACATACCACTAACGGTTTGGTAGGAATCCACCACTGCCTTGGGCAGAGAAAAGGGGGCTGCAGGAGCGATGCGTTGAATCCTCTGCTCTTTCCTCTGAGTTTTCTCTTTTCTCTCCCTGGCTTAAGATCACTCACACCTTCGCCGATTACGGTCCCGGCGTGCGCTTCGTCCGTTTCGAACACGGCGGTCAGGATACGGTGTTCTGGAAGGGCTGGTACGGCGCCCGGGTGACATCCAGCACGGTGATGGTGGAACCTTAGCCCACCATGCAGCAGCCTGGCCCCTCTGCAGGAAACCCTTGCTACGAAAACGACGCCTGGGAATGGGCAAATATCACATGAAAAGCAAAAAAAAAAAGAAAAGAAAAGAAAAGAAAAAGGAAGTCCCATTCATTTAGCCAGCAAAGAAAGACTCCTTGGCCATTGTTTAGCCGAGCATCCTTGCATATACGTTTGGCCAATGCGTAAATAAATCCTGTTAAAAAAAAAGTTACAGCTGTGGCTGCGAATAAGAGAAACAGCTCTCCAAAGTTGGAGGGGAAGGAGAGGGAGAGAGAGGGAGGGAGTGAGGGAGAGAAAGGGGGAGAGAGAGGGAGTGGAAGAGAAAGAGGGAGGGAGAGTCGGAGGGACAGAGAGAAAGCGAGGGAGGAAGGGAGAGGGAGGGAGAGAGAGAAATAGATGGAGGGAGATAAAGAGAGGGTGGGAGGTTGAGAGGGAGAGAGAGGTAGAGAAGGAGGGAGAGAAAGGGAGGTAGAGGGAAGGAAGGTGAGTGGGAGGGAGAGTAAGAGGGGGGAGAGTTGGAGGACGGAGAGAAAGAGGGAGAGGGAGGGAGTGGGAGGGAGAGAGAGAAAGAGGGAGGGAGATAGGGAGGGAGAGAGAGGGAAAAAGGGAGAGAAAGAGAGGGGGAAGAGAGAGAGGGAGGGGGAGAGGGAGAAAGGGGGAGAGAGAAGGATGGGGAGAGTAAGAGAGGGAGGGGGAGAGGGAGAAAGAGAGAGGGAGAGAGCTCTGCAATAGTTAAATAAGGTAATACAGAAAATTTCCAACTTAACAATTCATTTAGTGACCGTTTGAAGTTGCAAAGGCAATGAAAACAGTGATTTTTTTGCCGTTTTCCATACTTTGCATTATCCCCATCATGGTCAACGAAATTTAGACGCTTAGAAACCATCATGTAGTGCTCAGGGGGTGACGCGATCCCCTTTGACGACCTTCTGACAAGCAAAGTCGATGGGGAAAGCCAGGTTCACTTCACACAACCGGGTTACAAACTTCACCAACTGCAGTGGCTCACTTAACGGTGGCGAGTAAGGTTGTAAAACGGGACAAAAGTCACCAACTATCTCGCTTAGCGACAGGCATTTGGGGTTCATAATTGAAGGCCATTGTGATGACCCGGGGCGTGGTACAAAGGCAACACAGCCAGAGAATGGGTATGAGTCCCTTTATTATCACCAGCTGTGCCCCCAACGTCCCTTTCAACTCTCCGGCCTGGTGAAAAAAAAACTCGCCCACAAACCTGTAACAGCCTTTGGCTGACAATACTCCAGTCCAAATGTTGTAAGCAGAAAACTTCCAACTATAAATCCAACAAGGCAAGATGATGTAATTAATCTGGCAGGGCACACAAGATAAGGAGTTCTAGAAGTGAAGTAGCAGGGCAGTAAACGTGAACTATCAGCAGTCCAATTGGGCAGACCTTTTATCTTTGGCTGAGGTCACGTACAATAATGCTGTTCACAGTAGCAAAGGACTCATGCCGTTCAAAATAGTGAGCGGTATGGACTTCGTCCCAATGCCTGAGTATCCAAGGAATTCCCCCTCCTCAGTCAGCTTGACTGATTGGATGTTGATGCTAAAAGCAACCTGGGAAAGTGTCAAAAAGGCACTGGCTAAAATGGCACAAACCTATAAGAAACAAGCAGATAAACACCAGGCTCCGCAACAGCCATTCCGGGTAGGAGAGAAGGTTTACATCTCCACAAAATATTTGAGATTAAAGCTGCCTAGCAAGAAACGGGGGCCAAAGTTTATGGGACCATTCCCCACAGTAAAGATCATCAACCAGTCACAGTGCAATTGAAACTGCCTCGATTGTTGGAGAAGATACACCCGGCGTTTCATAGTAGCCTCTTGAAACCTGTGATTGGATCCACCCTGAGACTACTACCCGGGAGCCCCTGGGCCCTATGGTCATAGGGGGCCAAACCCATTGTGAAGTTCAACGAATCCTCGATTCGAGGTGGCACAGGAGACAACTCCAATACTTAATCAAGTGGAAGGGCTACCCCTTATCAGAGGCATCTTGGGTAAAAAGTAGGAATATCCAGGCTGATCGTCTTATAGCGGAATTCCATGCAGAAAATCCAGGCAAGCCTGGTGGAGGAACGCATCCCTAAATTATGTACCTGTACTCAAATTGTCTTTGTGTCACACAGATCGCTTTTGGGAAGTGAGGGGAGCCGGATGTCAACTTCTAAAGCGTTGCCATGACTATTATCAGTTTGGCATTCGAGGGAGGATTCCATGCATACCTTCGGCCAGAGTTGGATCTCATATTTCTACAACCTAGTTTGCGAATATGATCTGTGACGCCTGATAGAAAGGAGGAGATAGAGGAGTAAAATTCAAACGCAATTAAGCGAAAGCCAGTTTAGGCTCCACAGAAATCCGGGCCAAGATGTTAGTCCTAATAAATGAATGGATTTTTTTTTAACTTTGTCTCGAGGCTCGTAAATTAATTAGGTCAGCTCTTGGGAACTTCACACTACCTCTCTCCTGCTCTGCCCAGTCTGACTTTGCCCTTCCCCGGTTTCTTCCACAGTCAACGGAGCCACTCTCGCTCCCTGTCAGCTGTTCGTCTTTCATCTCAGAGTCAGACTCTGACGGAGGCATGACATTGTCTTTCCCATCGCTTTGTACGTCCTCCGTGACAAAAATTAACAGATTAAAAGAGTTGGAAGATCCTGGCAAGGACTTGCTCCAGATGCTGGGATTTTCTCTTTCCAATAAAAGAGCTGGAAAACTCCACCTGGCCACAAAAGCAAGACAGAGAGCAAAATCAATACAGCTTCTTGTTTTGAGCCTGCCCGATGGTGTCAAAAGCCGGACCGATTCTCTCTTGCTGTACACACAGCCGTAACGTCAAGCAATCTCAATCAGAATCGAGCTGGAAGGAGCCTTGCAGGTCTTCTAGTCCAACCCCTGGCTCGATCAAGTCAACCCTGTACCAATGATGGCGAACCTTTTAGGGATCGAGTGCCCAAACTGTAACCCAAAACCCATTTATTTATTGCAAAGTGCCAACACGGCAATTTAACCCAAATAATGAGGTCCCACTACCTAAAATAATGATGATGCAGAGTTCAGCTGATTGTTCTAAGAAAAACGGGAAAAAGGAACTTTTATGCCCCTTCTTTTTTTTCCTGCTTTTGAAATATTACGTTTAGCAAACAATAAAAAAGAAAAAAACTTTTGTAATATCATCTCTTTTCCTTCCTCCCTCTCTTTCTCTCTCTCTTTCCCTCCCTCCCTGTTTCTCTCTCCCTCCCTCTCCCTCTTGTTTCCCTCCCCCTCTCTCCTTCCCTCCCTCACTCCTCCTGTTTCTCTCTCTCCCTCCCTCTCTTTCTCTTTCCCTCCCTCCCTGTTTCTCTCTCTTTCCTTCCCCCCTCTCTCTTTCCCTCCCCCTCTCTCTCTTTCCCTCCCTCCCTCCTCCTGTTTCTCTTTCTCTTCCTCTCTCTCTCTTTCCCTCCCTCCCTGTTTCTCTCTTTCCCTCCCTCCCTCTCTCCCTCCCTCCCTCTCTTTCTCTCTCTCTTTCCCTCCCTCCCCTTTTCTCTCTTTCCCTCTGTCCCTCTCTTTCTCTCTCTCTTTCCCTCCCTCCCTCTGTTTCTCTCTCTTTCCCTCCCCCTCTCTCTCTTTCTTTCCCTCCCTCCCCCTCTTTCTCTCTTTCCCTCTCTCTCTCTTTCTCTGTTTCCCTCCCTGTTTCTCTCTCTTTCCCTCCCTCCCTCTCTCTTTCCCTCCCTCCCTCTCCTTCTCTCTCTCTTTCCCTCACTCTCTCTCTTTCTCTCTCTTTCCCTCTCTCACTCTCTTTTTCTCTCTCTTTCCCTCCCTCCCTTTCTCTCTCTTTCCCTCCCTTTCTCTTTTTCTCTTTCCCTCCCTCCCTGTCTCTCTCTCTTTCCCTCCCTCTCTCTGTTTTTCTCTCTTTCCCTCCCTCCCTCCTCCTGTTCCTCTCTCTCTCTCTCTTTCCCTCCCCCCTCTCTCTTCCCCCTCTCTCTGCCTCCCTCTGTTTCTCTCTCCCCACCGGAGGGGGGGAGAGGAACTGCTGAACTGGTGCTGGGTGGTGGGAATGACGTCTGGAGGCTGACGAACCCAGGAGCAACTTACCAAAGCTCAGCTGGTTGACGGGGAGGTGGGGCAGCCCAACACAGGCAGCTCTGCAGGAAAAGCAACCACTTTATTTTGGCCGAGCCGAGCCGATGCAGGGTCCCATTCACTGGTGGGATTCAGCAGGTTCGGACCAATAGCAGAAATTTTGTGTAGTTCGGAGAACCAGTAAATACCACCTCTGAGTGTCCTCGCCCCAATCTATTCTCTGCTTCCCAAGTCCCAGCTGATTGGGAGGGAATGGAGATTTTACAGTATCCTTCCCCTGCCATGCCCATCATGCCACGCCCACCAAGCCATACCACGCCCACCAAGCCATACCACGCCCACCAAGCCATACCACGCCCACCAAGCCATACCACGCCCACCAAGCCACGCCCAGAGAACCAGTAGTAAAAAATTTGAATCCCACCACATTGTGGGCTCCAGGAGGAGAAATGGGATCCCGTCAGCCCCATTGTGAAGCGCGCGAGTGAAAAAAATACACTCAATCAGTTCCAACTTTGCGGGATCTTTTTCTTTCACAAGACCTTGATTGAGTGAAACACGACGGAGCCGGGCTGCATCCCCACAGACAGGGCTCTGTGTGCCACTTCTGGCATGAGCGCCATAGGTTCACCACCACAGCCCTGTCCCATTTCAGACCTCCCCCAAATGGCCTGTTTTTTGTGAAAACGGGCCTGGGTTTTTTTTTTTTTTAAAAGGGCATGCATTGCCTTTAGGAGGCTTATAGAATGCTCCTGGGGGCTGGGAGGGGGCAAAATTGAGCAAAAAAAGATTTTCGCTCATTTCTGCCCTCCCCAGCCCCCAGGAGCACTCTGGAAGCCTCCTAAAAGCTCTGCATGGCCATTTTGGTGAAGGGGGCGGCGCTTCAGGAGGCAAAAAATGCTGTATTCAGTGTATAAGACGCACCCAGATTTTCAGCCTCTTTTTTGAGGGAAAAAGGTGCGTCTTATATTCCGAAAAATATGGTACATTAAACTTTTTGATCACTGGCCTCTGCCTGAAATATTCAAAATGGCCATGAGGTGGCAGGCTGTTATTGGTCCCGCAATTTCCCATGGATTTTTTTTTGAAGCAATTATTTTTATTACTTATTCTTATTTTGAGATGAGTGCCGTCAGTCTGTCATACTCAAAATGGCCACGAGATGGAAGCCCAAACACAAAACGTAGGCCAGGAGAAGATTCAAAGTCCAATTTTGTGGTTAAAAATGGTGCTAGTTGCTGTTTTTAAAATTAAGACATGTAATCATGTTCAAAGGAAAACAAGGAAGTTCATTTGCCTCTTTTTTTTATTGAAAAAGTTTTATACAAACAATTTCCCCCCCTTTTAACCCCCCACCATACAATGTAAATCACATACAGATAGTATGCCCCCTCCCCTCCCCCCAACCCCAAATTTTTTTTTCTCATTCAGATATTATACCAAATATTTTACCCCCTCCCCTCCCCCCGTCTTAAAGTAGATTACTCATTCACATATTGTACCCCCTCCCCTCACCTCCCAACAATCATAATATAAGTTTCTCTTAAAGTAACAATATTTCATTAATCCCATCTTCTAGTTTAATTATGCGTATATATTACCCCACCCTCCACCCTAACCCACCCCCACCTCCCACTCAACCCCCCCCCTGACTTCCGCTATACACCACTCTAACAATTCCAAGCATCCCATGTATTATTTACTCTGATCATCTATCAGTCTAAACATTCTTACCTAAAGGCTATATAATACCTCCTAGTCTGGTATTTATTCTGCATATAATCAATCCATTTTACCCATTCCTGTGTATAATTCTCCTGCTTCTGAGCTCTTAAAAAAGCTGAAATTTTTGCCATTTCGGCGAACCCCGCCACCTTCTGAATCCATTGATCAATTGTCGGTAAAAAATCTTTTTTCCAATGTTGCGCAATCAACAACCTAGCTGCTGTGACCATATACAAAACCAATTTTGTTTCCCCTTTAGTAAAGTCCTTAGTTATACCCAATAAAAACATTTGCGGAGTAAATTGTATTCTTTTCTTAAATACATTCTGCATAACCCACCATATTTTTATCCAAAAAGCTTTAACCTTATTGCAAGTCCACCATACATGAAAAAAGGTAGCATCTAAACACCCGCATCTCCAGCATTTTGGTTGAGAAGTTCATTTGCCTCTTGAAAAAGCACCTTTGGGACATTTTCCTTTGAGGGTTTTTTTTCCAGATTGGTACCCAGTTGATCGTTCATTGGTTGCAATAGGAATCGATTGACAAACAGGAATTGATCAGTTGGCTTGTTCCTGAACCTGGAATTCTGGGGTGAGAGTGACTCTAGTCGTCCAGATATTTTTTAATGCCTAAGGGTAGAATAGAATGGAATGGAATGGAATGGAATGGAGTGGAGTGGAGTGGAATGGAGTGGAGTGGAATGGAGTGGAGCAGAGTAGAAGAGCAATAGCACTTAGAGTCAGCCTCTTGCCCCCAACAATCTGGGTCCTCATTTTACCCACCTCGGAAGGACGGAAGGCTGAGTCAACCTTGACCTGGTGAGATTCGAACTGCCAAATCGCAGTCAGCTGACAGTCAGCAGAAGGAGCCTGCAGGACTGCATTCTAATCACTGCGTCACCATGGTTCAATAGAGTAGAGTAGAGTAGAGTAGAGTAGAACAGAACAGAACAGAACAGAACAGAACAGAATAAATAGAGTGGCACCAAACTCCATAGCTCTGAGTGACCTTCCCCAGCAGTCTCTGGAGACAAGAGACCATGTTGAAGGACAGAAGAAGGCCAATGTCCTTGTTATTCAAGCTTTTCCTTTTCAGTTGAAGCTTAGCTTCTCTCCTTTTGAATCAGGAAAGCACCTGGATATCCCACTTTGTGAGAATTGTTATGTGGTGTACCGTGTTTTCCCCAAAATAAGACAGGATCTTATTTTCTTTTGACCCCTGAAATAAGCGCTTGGCCTTATTTTCGGGGAGGTCTTATTGTTTTGAGGTTACAAGAGGCGGCGGGTATGGTCACCTCATGGCTGCTGCGTTGCAATATTTCCGAGGAGGGTTATTTTTGGGGGAGGGCTTATTTTAGCCCATGCGCTCAAAAGCCTGAGCTTATTATTTGGGGAGGTCTCATTTTCAGGAATGAATAGTATATAGTTGTCAGTTGATGTTCTCATTCTGGTCCTCCGTTGGAGCGGGAAAATGCTCTCTCCTGATTGGTTGTTCGGGTGATCCGTTTCCTATAAAAGGAGCGGTGTCAGCCAGAGAGTTCAGCTACCTCGCAGGCAGTATTGAATAAAGGGCTGTTAGAATTCACTCTGGCCTCGTCTCCATTCTTCGCCCAGAACATAGCAGGAGCCCTTTGAATTCTTCTAATTGTTCTTTAGAAATTGTGGACTTCCTGCTTCAGTGATGTGCGGTGAGGTTTATGGCTGGTGAGGCATTGACACAGTGGTGGGTTTCAAAAATTTTTAGAGCCTCTTCTGTGGGTGTGGCCTGCTTTGTGGGAGTGGCTTGCCAGCCATGTGACCGGGCGGGAGTGGCTTACCGGCCATGTGACTGGGTGGGGTGGGAAATGTGGTGAAACTCACTTAACAACGCTCTTCTTAGCAACCAAAATTTTGGGCTTCTTTCTTTCTTTCTTTCTTTCTTTCTTTCTTTCTTCCTTTCTTCCTTTCTTTCTTTTTCTTCCTTCCTTCCTTCCTTCTTTCTTTATTTCCTTCCTTCCTTTTTCTTTCCTTCCTTCCTTTTTCTTTCTTTCCTTCTTTCCTTCCTTCCTTCCTTCCTTCCTTCCTTCCTTCCTTCTTGTCTCTCTCTCCCCAACTTATTTTCTTTCCCTTCCTTCCTTCCTTCCTTCCTTCCTTCCTTCCTTCCTTCCTTCCTTCCTTCCTTCCTTCCTTCCTTCCTTCTTTCTTATCTCTCTCTCCAACTTTCTTTCTTTCTTATTATTTTATATTCTCTCTCTCTCTCTCTCTCTCTCTCTCTCTCTCTCTCTCTCTCTCTCTCACACACACACACACACACACACACACACACACACACAAAGTGGGTCAGCCAGGAGTTCTGCCTCCTCTAACCTCAACATCTGTCTTTTAACCATGTATAGAATAGTTTCCATGTTATGAAATAATCTGAATCTTCTTTTCCTTTGATTCTTAGGATTAACCTATCCATCCCTGCACATTCCAGAATTTTTAAATTATTACATCATCTGCAGGGGTTTCTGGGTTTTTTCAGCATTGCGCTTAAGGTATCCTAGTGATCCTCTCCATTCTGGAAGCCTGCAGAGACCTGGATGACTCCTTGCACACAGACTGGGCCACCCCAACGCCCCCCCCCCCCCGGTGTCATAGACAGGAGAGAGGAGAGGTCATAGCCCTCCCCCTCTGTTGAGAGAGGGCTGTTCAGTTTTAAGATAGATGGCCTCTTGGGCCCCTCTTTCCAACCAGGGGTCTCTTCTGTCCAGAGGGTGGACTTTCCTCTCTCCCAAGACAGCAACACCATCTTTTCCCCAGTTCCAAGGAGCCCCCCCCCCATTTTCCCTCTGATTCAGGTTATTATGGAATATATGAACTGACACAGAATTCTGGCTTCTCCAAAACATGTTGGGGAGTTCTTGAATCCTTGGGGTAAGCGAGTCCAGGTGTATTGACTCCTGACTCGATTCATAGGGTTTGTCCATTCAAAGGCAAATACGTCTTGACTTGGTTTGGCCAGGGGAATGGTATCCTTCAAATCTACCACAGTATCTTTGAGGGACATTTATTGGGCAAGAATTCGGTTTTAATTGAACTTCAACAGGGATTGCATTTTTAGCAAAACCTGGGGGGGTTATCTTCAGCCCAAAGTTTAGCTACATTGAATAACTTCCAGTCTGCCTCTTGTTCAACATCCTTCATTACTAGCAGTCTCCACATTTCTTCAACTGGATGCTGAACAATTAGTTTTTGACCTTCCTGATCAAATGAGATCGTAGCTTTTAGTTTATTTAAAAGATCTCGTCCCAGGAGAGGCACCGGACACTCTGGTATGTATACAAATTGGTGAGTGACCGTTCCCCTTCCAATCTGACATTTAAGGGGTTTCAAGATAGGCTTTAAACTCAAATTTCCTGATACTCCTTGTATTGTTATTGATTTTTCTGATGGGGGGTCCAATCATTTGATTTAACACGGATACAATTATTTCTCTAAGAGGGGCAATAGTTACACCCCTGGTCTTTGTTTTACTTCTAGTATGGTTTGACACAGAATCTTCAGAACCCGCTGAAGACCATGAGGCACTTCTCTTTATTTTCTTCTTTGACTTAGGTTCCCTATATTGACTGATCAATATAGGGAAATTGGTCCCAGTGTCCATCACCCGTCACTATTTGATGAACTCTTGACACGAGTTCTGGGTTCGCCGACCCTGTTTTTGGCCACCCTATGCCGAAGGTGAGCCATTCTGATTCACAGAATTTTTTTTAGTTCAAACGGGGTAGCCACTGGGTCTCCATAGTCCCTAGAAAAACCAGCTTTGAAGTTATCTAACATACATTGAAGGGGTGTCCGTGAGACACCTCCCTTGCTACTTCTTCCACCCATGTTCTAATACACTGCCACTGACCCACGAAGCCGGAAAACTCACGGTCATCAATGGGAACCCCATAGACAACATTCCTCCAGACCTTCCTGTCCTCCTCCATCCTCTGGAGTCCATTTAAGCTCATGCCTACTGCTTCAGTGGCTCCATCCAGCCACCTTATTCTCTGTCGTCCTTTCTTCTTTTGCCCTCAATCGTTCCCAGCATTAGGCTCTTTTCCAGCGAGTCCTTTGTTGTCATTAGGTGGCCAATGTATTAGAGTACTTGATATCTGAATAGCTTATTTAATTAATAGGGGCAAAAAATGCAACCAGGAATTTCAGCTTTCCAACTGGCAAGGTCAGCATCTTTAACCACTGAACCATCATCTTCTTTCTAGCTTGATAAATACAATGCAATTTACTCCATTTCTCTGAACTTTAAAACACTTTGTGATTTTAGATTTGGAGGGCTGTTGTGTGTTTGCATGTTGTTTGGATATGCATGCATGCAATCTATTATGGAACTTAATTATAGCACTTATGGAATATAATAAACATTGTTCTTGTGTTTCCTTTTGTATCATGTTAGCAATTTACTATATCTGCAAACAAGCTGGTAATAATATGTGTATAGTAGCTTAATATCATTTTCAGCAAAGAGGAGCGGTTTTTTTAATCATACATTTTTGTACTTGTTCAAAACCTAATAACTCTATGCAAAATAATGTGTTTGCAATAATATTGCAAAGTTTGTCAACTGAAGTTTTTAGAAGTGAACTGTGGATTCTATTATGTAGATATCACTAGTTAAGGCTTAGGGTTAGGGTTTTTGTTGGTTCTGAAGTTAATGTCCAACAGCTAGCAGAAGAGAGGTCGGATATTTCAGCAAAACAACAATCTAAAAACATACTTCCAAACTGACCATGAAGTTATTATGCAGAAAAAAAAGTAAATGTTTTGGAACGTCCTTAACAGCCTCCAGATTTGGATATTGTTAAAAATCTATTATTATATTACAGACGTGCCCTGTACTAGAGGAAAAGTAAAAATATTTCTGAGCTGGGAAAGCTATACAAAGAAGAGTGAAAAAATATGAAAAAACAAGAACAGAAAGTTTCTTAGCTAACTACAGAAATATTTGGAAGTTGTTTTTCTATCAAGAGATGTTAAAAGGACTGACTGAAAATATTCAAACTTCTGTACCTGCATATTCACTATTTTCTTATTTCAAATCTGTAAATAACCCCACATAAATAGCGTGTATTCAAATGATCAGAAAGATGCGTATTTAGCGTTCTATTATGTAATGTTTATGTCAACTTCTGATCCACGAAACAATTCCGTTTCACTAGGTTGAATACTTGCATACAACTGTATATTATGATATGATCCAGTGGTGGGCAGACTTCCAGCTTGTTAGAACTTGTTTTTCATTGAAATATTACTGATCATTAATATGCAATAGACTAGGAGTGTGCAAGGATGGCCCCTTTCTGACCTGTGGACTGCAACTCCCAGAATTCCTGATCTAGCCATGTTGGCTCAGGAATTCTGGGAGTTGAAGTCCACGGGTCAGAAAGAGGCTACAATTGCCCACTCCTATAATAGATAAAAACTTGCAAATGAATTCTGAGTCTATGAATTCCTTTTATTATCCAAATTTAATATATATTTATATATATTTTATTTGATTTCTAGACCGCCCCCTCTCCCCGAAGGGACTCTTTGCTTTATAGGCAGAAATCTGTACAAAGGATTCATTTTGCTACTGCTATGGTAAAATATTAATAAAATATAAATCTATACTGCTTACTGTTCAAAGATCTACCATATTTTTTCGGAGGATAAGATGCACCAGAGTATAAGACGCACCAAGTGTTTGCACTCTGCAGACCTCCCCAAAATGACCCATTTTTCACAAAAATGGGCCCATTTTTTGTTAACAAAAAGGGCAATGCATAGCCTTTAGGAAGCTTGTAGAGTGCTCCTGGGGCTGGGGGGTGGGGTGGGGCAAAATGAGCAAAAATGGCCCATTTTGCCCAAAAAATTGCTCCATTTTTTGTCAAAAAAGGGCACACATATAGCCTTTAGGAGGCTTATAGAGTCCTCTTGGGGGCTGGGGGCCCTACTGAAAATAAGCAAAAAATTGCCCATTTTCACTCATTTTTGCCCTCCTCAGCCCCCAGGAGCACTCTGGAAGCCTCCTAAAGGCTATGCACAGCAATTTTTGCAAGTAGGGTGGGGTTTCAGGAGATCAAAAATGCTATATTCAACCTATAAGATGCACCCACATTTTCACCCTCTTTTCTGAGGGAAAAAGGTGCATCTTAAAGTCCGAAAAATACGATATTTTCTAACTATCCTGGTAACTAGAAGAACTAAAAAGTATAAGGATTATATGCTTAGGTTTTATCCTCCAGAAACTGTCTATCTTTGCATAATAGATCAAAATATTTAATTAGTTCAACATAACCTCTCATTTAGCTCTAATTTTCTAAAGTAAAGACAATTTACTAGGCAGTTTAGAGTGTTACTAGTTGAATTTTTTTTAAAAAACTGCTCATGGTCAACATTCCTTTTGAAAAAACGTTTCTGTCAGTTTGTCTCAGGAAGTTGTGAGACAATCACGTGTCTTGAACAACTGTTTCACCCCTCCAAGAAAAAGAACATCAGTTGTTGAACGTCAGTCTGATGCCTTACCTAAAGAAAACGGTAATTTAATTGAAACTTATACTATTTTCTGTGATATTATGATTGGTGGATAGAAAAAAGCTCCTGAATTTTGTGTTCTTGTTTCATTCAATATATGAAACAAAATTTGCTTTAGAGCATGGGTGCCAAACTCACGGTATCACATTGTCATCATGTGATGTATCGCAATGTTTCCCCCCTTCACGGAGCTGGGCGTATCCTGCGCATGACACATCTGGCCTGTGGGCCACCAGTTTGACACCCCTGCTTTAGCGATTATTTCAAAAAGCAGAACAACATTCCAGTCTGCTATTGTTTCACTTGCTTGGCAACAAGGTGGCCAAGGCTTTCCCAGATGTTATTGCCCAATTATGCCTCTGGTGATTCCTTGGCTTCCCAAATTGCAGCTAAACCCAAAAGAGAAGTTAGTGTTAGGGACCTCCTCCCATTAGGAATTTTCAATAGTAATAATGATGCCATTGCACCATTATTCGTGATCAATTCTTGAAATATTTCTCCTTACACTGTAAAAATGTGGAGAAATCATCATACAAGTTTGATAGAGTATGTCAAAAGACCATGCACGGCCAGTTCTGTCTTAAATACAAAAGATATAAAATCATAAAACAACATGATCTATCTATCTATGCTTAAAATAGTATAAATATTACAAAAAGAATTTAATCCATTTCTTCATAATCCAAAATAGGCCTTTCTACATTAAGCTGTTGCAAGATATTAGGTGAGGTAGAAGGTAAACAGGACAATAAATAATTGCTGTTCACTAAGATAGAATAATAAAAGAATCAGAGTATCTTTTTCATTGTTTTTAATGCAGTCATTAGGCTACACATGTGCATACCCAGAGTATATAAACCTATATGTAAAGAATGACTTCCTTTTCTTCAAAATGAAACCCCAGAGTTTATTTTGTTTTTTCTTACCCAGCTCTGCCTTGTTGCTGCTTTATTTTATTTTTCATTAACATTGCTAAAATTTATAGCTATCGACATGCACAAAAGCAACACTGCAATAAGAAATCCTAACCAGGAAAATGGGTTCCTTTCTTAGATTTTCCCCCAAGTGCCCAATTTCTTATCTCTTTTCTTTCTTCTCACTAATTATTCTCCCTCAATGATGAGAATATTTCTTATTTCTCATCATACAGTAAATTTTCCTAAATATACATAGGACACTCGTCCAGCTTTTCTGAAGCAACGTTCCCTGATAACTCTTACATGATGCAACATAATTTGCTTAATAGTGTACAAAAGCTGCAATTACTCAAACTGTATTAAATCTGACTTTGAAAAAAATGGAACACCAGGGGAAAGTAATGTCAGGAATATAGATAAGAGAATGTCTGATGAGTAGACATCACAATAATACAGTAAAAAAAAACCTCCACTCCTCTAGAATGGTCTCTAAGTTTTATTAGCTCAAGGATTATGAAAAAAGTATATTTTCTTAAACACAAAAAATAATTCTAGACCCTTCCTCAGTCAGTGCTAGAGGAGATCCACCCTGACTGCTCTTTAGAAGGCCAGATCTTGAAGATGAAACTCAAATACTTTGGCCACCTAATGAGAAGGAAGGACTCACTGGAGAAGAGCCTAATGCTGGGAAAGGTTGAGGGCAAAAGAAGAAGGGGACGACAGAGAATGAGGTGGCTGGATGGAGTCACTGAAGCAGTCGGCTTGAGCTTAAATGGACTCCAGAGGATGGTAGAGAACAGGAAGGCCTGGAGGAGCATTGCCCATGGGGTCGCAAGTAACAACAACAACAACTTCATTGAGCAGTAGAATCATTGAGTCTCTTTGTGTATATAGAAAGACATGCACATACAGTATCTTCCAACAGGGATTTTTTTGGGAGGGAGGAGTGTTTTTTAGATTGAAGGAGGTTAATGTGTAAGAATACACAAGGATTGATATTCTTAGTAACCCCTAAGGCTGAGTTCTTGAGAAGGTAGCAGTATGCAGTTTTTAGGTTCAAAAAAGTGAGCAGGATCTGATATAGTTGAGATGTCTAAAATATGTGCAGAGAAAATAGCTTGATAGAGTCTATTTTTCTCTCATAGTGTGAGTGCCAAGATTGCCCAATAAGCATAGTGAAAGTTTTAGTAGCAATAAACGTTGGTATTTTTTCACACAGTATAAAATTAAGCTATATAATCTGCATCCACAAGAAGAAATGAGAGTACTGTGAATCAGTTATATTATGCTTCTGAACAAATGCAGCATGTATTTCAGTACCAATTACTGGAATACACAATGGATGGTGCTCTTACAATTATGATCTGTACTGATCAGCTCCTTTAGAGTAGCAGAATGCTAAGTATATGACTCTTTGCCCTGATCTTGCATTATTCTTTTCATTTCATTTCATTTCATTTATTGAATTTATAGACCGCCCCTCTCCCCGAGGGGACTCAGGGCGGTGTACAGACAAAAGCTAAAACCATATATACAATAACAATATTAAATACCCCTTATTAAAAACAAATTAAATATAGGGTCTGTACAGTGATAATAAAAATTAAAACAGGTAAAAAGGACAACCCCTTAACATTTAAAATGCCGGTCAGGAGGATTAAAAATTGAAGCTACGGTTGGGCCAGGCCAGCTAAGTTGAACAGGTGGGTCTTAAGTTTCTTGTGGAAGGAGCGGAGATCGGTAATAGTTCTGATGTTGGGGGGAGGTCATTCCAGAGGGTCGGGCCCATCACAGAGAAGGCCCTACTCCTGGGCGCCGCCCGCTGGCATTGCCTAGTGGACGGCACCCGGAGGAGTCCCTCCTTGTGAGAGAGAATTGGTCGCAGGGATGTATGGGGTAGGATGCGATCCCGCAGGTAACTAGGTCCTGTGCCATGGAGCGCTTTAAAGGTGATAACCAACTCCTTGAAACGCACCCGAAAAGCCACAGGTAGCCAGTGCAGCTCGCGCAGGAGAGGTGTTATATGGGAGTACCTAGTACATCCCATGATTACCCGCGCGGCCGCATTCTGGACCAGCTGCAGCCTACGGGTGCATCTCAAGGGGAGCCCCATGTAGAGAGCATCTGCTTAATCTAAGAAGTTTTAAAAGTAACAATAGCAGATTTCACCTGTCCCTATTGTTGATAGATATGCTGGACTATACTTTTTATCCCAAGGCTCTAATATAAACTAATGTTAATGTTTGAGTATTTAAGTTGTAAATGGTTATTTGCACAATTTATTGCTCATCCTTTATGCTAAAAAAAGTGTCAGGTGAAGACTAATTTTATTGCTCTGGAAATATTCTCTAGGTTATAGTGTAAGGCTTAGAAAGTTCTAGTGAAATCAACAGATTATGAGCACAATTTGAGGTTGCATTGCAATCTGCAAGGAAAAATAAGACCAATTGACCATTTTTGTACCATTTGCTTTTTTATAAAATGAAAGAAAATATTAAGGTTTTTCCTCTAACCCAGTTTTCATTTCCAAATTGCTTTTCTTTCATTTTTTAAAATCCAATTACAAGTTCATTGAATAAAGTAGGAGATTGCAATTGGTATTTGAAATAGGATCCATTCCTGGTAAAGAAAGGGATCAATGGCTAAGATGCTGAGCTTGTTGATCAGAAAGCTTGGCAGTTCAGTGCTTCGAATTCTTAGTGCTGCGTAACGGAGTGCATTCCTGTTACTTGTCCCAGCTTCTGCCAACCAAGCAGTTTGAAAGCACGTAAAAATGCAAGTAGAAAAATAGGGATCACTTTGGTGGGAAGGCAATAGCACTCCGGGTGCCTTTGGCATTTAGTCATGCTGGCCATATGACCATGGAGACGACTTCGGACAGCGCTGGCTCTTTGGCTTAGAAATGGAGATGAGCCCTGCCCCTAGAGCTGGAAACGACTACCACGCATGTGCTGGGTAGCCTTTACCTTTACCTTACCATTTCTAGTATTAGCAATTTCTATCTGTTTGCCTCAGCTCTGCCTATTTTCTACCTTTCTTTTGCTGCTTCTTTCTCCATGAAAGACACAGACTCCCCATCTTACTCCCACAAAAGACAGAAAGTGAATGCTAAATTTGTCTCTGCCACTATTTGGTTAAGAAGAAGTGGCTGGATGTCTTTTTATCCTTTAATTTATTCCTTACCGAATTGCAGCGAGTGGTAATGTAAGGACAAAGGAAGCAATCTATCTACACTTGCTAAAAATATTGTGGGACGAAAAAGCAATTAAAGTAAGTAGGAGGAAAGAGAAATTACAAACACGGCTTATAAGAAATGGGAAAGTCTGTGATTCCCCCCCCCCCCCTGAATATATGCATGGTATTTGCTTGCACAGGGCAACTAGAAATGCTACTTTCTCAAATTCCTAATCTTCTGGAGAGAATTTTATGCATGCACAGTTGACGTGGGCGCTAAGCAGACATTACATGACTCTGCATTGGTTAGAAGAGGTCCCTGTTGATGTGAACCTGTATTCATGAGAACTGAGCTATTATTACTATTATAGGCCTCTGCAAATGATACATTGCCCCTGAGATTCTCTAAAATTGCCTTGCACTCTTGCGGTTAATGAGAAAAATCAGGAACTGCAGGTAGAAGAACACTAGGATATAGACAGACCTGTAATTAAGGTCTAATTTGCTGGCATCGTGTCATGCTGATTTTATATAATAATGTAATGATTTTATTTGGTAACGTAATGCGAGGTTTTGTATTTCCTTTAGGAACAGTACTGTTTTGTGACTTTCCTGGAAAGTCCGGATTGAAAGATTGATACCAGCAGAGTAGAAGAAATAATATCTGACTGAAAGTAATGATTGTTACAGCTATTTTTTTTGTGTGTGTGTGTTTTTGGTCAGCAGATCTGTGCAAATGATTGGTTTTCTATTACTAAAGTTCCTGAGAATTCAGAAAGAAGGATGCCTACTAGAGTTCCACCTATTTCAAAGGCTGGTGTGAAAAGTCAAAGCAAGCATACCTTTCAGAAAGCACAACCAAAGAAAGTACCTTTAAAACAAATACTGCGCACTGGTGAAAGGCTGAACACCATTTATTCAAATTCAAGATTGGATGAATCACAATCATTAGAATGCGATGGGGAAAAAGGTGAGAGAATTTTTTTTAGGTATAAGTATGTTTTTTTTAAAAAAAAGAAATTAAGTTTTGCTTGAATTTTGATGAAGTTTCCAGTACTAGATACTTTAGTTCAGAGGTCCCCAAACTTGGCAACTTTAAGACTTGTGGACTTCAATTCCCAGAATTCTCCAGCCAGCCAATCCACAAGTCTTAAAGTTGCCAAGTTTGGGGACCACTGTTTTAGTTAGAATGAGTTCTTAGTGCAAATCAATGGCCTATATATATGTAAGAAGCACCTGTATGCCTGCAAAATGGTCATTACAAGTTTGGGAGATATCGGTCAATGTCATGAATTAATGTATGCTGTTTTTATGTCTGTAAACGGTGGATGTATCAGCCCAAATCAACTCACTTTAGGATGAAGCCTTTTTCATTTGAAGGTTATGGGCAATAACCTTGTTGGTCTAGTGCAGTTGGCCTCATCTTCCTCCATAAAGTAGGTTGAGGAAATGGAGATTTAAGGGGAATAGCAAGGTGAACATATGCCTAGACATTATTCTTCAGTCCCAGTTAGATATGCTTTTTCTCCAATCATAATCTGGAGCATCTCCTATTTGTTGTAGTATCTCATTCCATAAATCTAGCAAGCCTTAAGTCTGTCCACATATTTAAATAAATGAATATAAACAATTTAATGCTGTAATGATCTACCTGTGTATCAGATTCTAAAGACTTTTGATATTGTACTGTATTAAGTTCCAGATGAAAATAAGCTATTCAACTTCAGACATCCCTTATTCTAGAAGAATAACAGAATAACAGAGTTGGAAGGGACCTTGGAGGTCTTCCAGTCCAACTCCCACTCAATCAGGAAACTCTATACCATTTCAGACAGATGGTGTCCAATCAGTTCTTAAAAATCTCCAGTGTTTGAGCACCAACAACTTCTGGAGGCAACTTGTTCCACTGATTAATTGTCCTAACTGTCAGGAAATTTCTCCTTAGTTCCAAGTTGCTTCTCTCCTTGATTAGTTTCCACCCATTGTTTCTTGTCCTGCCCTCGGGTGCTTTGGAGAATAGCTGGATCCCTCGTCTTTCCTTAGTTCTAGGTTGCTTCTCTCCTTGTTTAGTTTCCATCAATTGCTTCTTGTCCTGCCTTCAGATGCTTTTGACACTCTTCCTTGTGGCAGTCCCTCCAATATTGGAACACTGCTATCATGTCACCTCTAGTCCTTTTCATTAAACTAGACATACTCAATTCTTGCCACAGTTCTTCAAATGCTGTAGCCTCCAATCCCCTATTCATCTTTGTTGGTCTTCTCTGCACTCTTTTTCAAATCTTCTTTTATATCGTGGTGACCAGAACTGGATGCAATATTCCAAGTGTGGTCTTACCAAAACATTCTAAAGTGGTAATTAACACTTTATGTGATCTTGATACTATCCCTCTGTTAATACAGACTAGGATTGCGTTGGCTTTTTTGGCAGCTGCAACGCATTGCACATTTAAGTGATTGTCCACTAGGATTTCAAGGTCCCTCTCATAGTTACTATTAATGTAGTGTTTTTAAACTAATTGCTTAATTATTTACAACATTCCATCTTGAACTCTTCATATTTCCTATAAAGGAAGCATCCCAATTTTCTGATAAAAGCTTTGGCTAGATTGAATTAGAACTGTATATATCTCTATATGTTCTTCTATGAGCTCAGAGCAGCTTTTAAACATTTTTCCTTATATGAGTTATTTCTTGCATATTTATGACCTATAATTGAATCTTAAGTTTTATTCGAAATTACTCATTTTAATAGTACTTCCTGTCTAGTTAGCAATAATTTTAGTTGTTGGCTAAAATGAAATTTTGAACAGAATGTAAGTATTTGTTTTCAAATGAGGGCTGTAGTGACTCAGTGGCTAAGACGCCGAGCTTGTCAATCAGAAGGTTAGCAGCTCTGCGGTTCGAATCCCTAGTGCCACATAACGGAGTTAGCTCCTGTTTCTTGTCCCAGCTTCTGCCAAACTAGCAGTTCGAAAGCAGGTAAAATAGAAAAACAGGGACCTCTTTGGTGGGCAGGTAACAGCATTCTGTGTGCCTCCAGTATTTAGTCATGCCAGCCACATGACCACAGACACGTCTTCGGATAGCGTTGACTCTTCAGCTTTGAAACAGAGATGAGCACCGCCCTCTAGAGTTGGGAACCACTAGCACATATGGGTGAGGGGAACCTTTATGTTTCAAATGAATTGAAAGAGAATACAATAACTTAGTTATAAAATATATTGAGAAGTCTATGATGTTACAATAAGTGATTTGACTAAGTGTTGACTTCCCTGCTGCCCTCCTGATGCCCGCATTACAGGATGCAAAAGATGCGACAGTATAAGCCCATACTGTAGCTGGTTTCCTACTGGATAGGCTTCTGCTGAATGCATATTTTGGGGTAAGTCTGGCGACATGGTCATTGCATATTTTCAAATAGCTGAAGATAATTATTTATTTTTGTTTAGCTATTGAGGAAAAAGGAGCATGAACAAAAATAAAGTTAAACCAATCTGTCTGGACAATGAGAATATATAACATTCATCTGGAAAAGATAACCTGCTGGATGATCATTGTAGGATATTATGAAATAAATCAAGCGCCATTAAAATAATCTTATTACACATAATTTTAATTCATTATGCAGAATTGTGAAATGCTAATATTGACTGCAGTAGCAACTTTCTCATTATCTGAATGTAAGCATCTTTATTTAGTTCTATGAATTCAAGAAATTGCTTCTTCAAGAATGGATTTTCATTCCACAGTACTATATTATTCATACAGAAATAGACAGGTACTACTTCTTTCTAAAGAATGAAATAGAAGCAACCCTGACATATAAATCCTAACTGTGTGTTGTAAAATAGCAATACTTTAGAAATAAACTACTGTATAGGAGCACAATGTTCAATCATTATTTTTTTAAACAAAAATCCTTTCATTAGACCTTTTATCATAGAGGGATATTTGCTAGGAGTGGGTAAAATTGAAAATGTTCCATAATGTCCTTTTTTTTGCTTCATCATATACAAAAAAAGATAAGTCAAAGTACAACTGAGAAACTGTGTTACTGTCTAGCTCAGCTGAATATGAAATCACAGGTGTCGATGTAACAAAATGGAAAGTACTGTTTATGGATAACTCCAAATTGGTATTTTTGTCCAGATCTCTCTCTTTCCTTGTGTTTTAAATAAAGGGTGCATAATTTTGGAAACTCATAGAATAATGATAAAGTTAGTGTCTATAGAGATTTTGGGTTGTCCCAAAGGTGCTTTTTCAAGAAGCAATTGGACTTTATTTTGTTTGAATCAGGCATGGAATCCTCTTACCTTCACTACCAGTTCAGAACTGGGAGCATGCGGTTTTACACATACGCAGAGCATCCATGATGACGTCTAGGTGGGGGGGGCGGAGCCTCCCACCACCGCCGCTACCAGTTCACCCCAACTGGGGTGAACTGGCAGATTGCCACCTCTGACTTGAAGACATTTCGCTTCTCACCTAAGAAGCTTCTTCAGTTCTGACTGAATGGTGGGGAATGAAAGGATGTATATTCCCTGCAATCATCTGATCATTAGCACTCTTTCTGAGATTTGTTGAGGCCACTTGGAAGGGCTGGATAAACCTCAAAGTTGCCTCAACGACTCTCAGAAAGAGTGCAAGGAATACAAGTCCTTCCATTTTCTGTCATTCAGTCAGAACTGAAGAAGCTTCTTGGATGAGCAGTGTAATGCCCTCAAGGGAAAATGAAATCCAGTTGCCTTTTGAAAAGTACCTTTGAGAGAAAGTTAGTGTTAGACCTTCTTGAAGGCTCAATTCAGGAGTTGGGACATGAATTCATTTTGTTGGACTTTTCTTATAATTGGCCATATATTTATGTATGTATGCATTTATGTATGTATGTATGTATGTATGTATGTATGTATGCATGTATACATGTGTACACAAACACATGAGCACGCGCGTGCGTGCGCACACACACACACACCAGTGGTGGGTTTCAAAAATTTTTTAGAACCTCTTCTGTAGGTGTGGCCTGCTTTGTAGAAGTGGCTTGCCAGCCATGTGACTGGATGGGCGTGGCCAACTTGTAAAATGTGGTGAAACTCACTTAACAACGCTCTTGCTTAGCAACCAAAATGTTGGCTCAAAAACTCTGTCATTTGAAGTCTTAAAGCTATCAAATTACAAGACCCTTACACCCCTAAACCTTTAGAAAAAAAACCCAGGGGTGTTCAAACTTGGCAGCTTTAAGACTTGTGGACTTCAACTCCCAGAATTCCTCCTCTTGCTCTTCATCTTGATGATGTGAGGAGGGGTGGGGGGAGGGAGCTGGAACCGGTTCTAAACAGCACTGTAGATTTGTGGAACCTCTTCTATTGAAGAGGTTAGAACTGGCAGGAACCCACCCCTGACACACACATGCGTGCGCACGCACACCACTGATAATGTCATGTTTAGCCCAATTTGTATTTTTTTGTTTTGTGTCTTCTCCTCTACTCTGAAATAAAGCATATAGAAGGTGCTACAGTTGTCTTCCCCCAGATGGAATTTATTGTATGCAGTTACTTTGAACGTATCCTCTTTAAACTTTAAAAGTGGGACGTACCTTAAGTACATAGTACATGCATAGAATCAGGCTGGCTTTCTCTAAAAAGAGATATTGATTGTTTCAATAATTAGAAATTGTTATGTGATTTGGAGGTAGGATAAGGTTGATTTGCTATGAATTCCATCAATACTCTGAAACAGCATTTGCAACATTACATGATAGCTTGAAGTAATTTTCCACTTGGAATTCTTTCTTTTCTGTGTGGGAAGAGAACAGAAGGAGTTCTTTTCATGTGTGCGTATTGTTGAAGTCTCCCCAATTTTTATACTGTCTTGCCTTTTTAAAAAAAAACATGGACTTCAAGCATACATCTTTCCTAAGGCCTGTTTTTAAATGTGGCTTCTTTTATTCTGAAAAAGAGAAAGAGAGAGAGAGAGAGAGAATGAGTGTAAGGCCTTAGTGGCTTGAATCCAGTTAATTATACAGTTGCATATGTGAATTGCCTATGTGAACAATATGTATTTATATGCCAGCAGTTTCTTCCAAAATGTCTTACATTCTTTCCAAGAGAGAATGAAATTACACACTTCATTTGCAGTCCTCCCATTAATTTTAATTATTCCTAACAGGCTTCCTGTTTTCTGATTTTTCATAGTGAAAGTGACGCTAAGGGATGTATATAACAAAGTTGATTCAGTGGCCCGTGCTATGGAATTAGAGAAGAGAAAAAATGAACTACCTCCAATTGGGTAATGCATTTATACTGCTGAAATAGCAATTAATACATGATCTTTACTTTATGATGATCTTATTAGTTCACAGTGCTTAATGACAGATTTACATTTTTATATTATTTTACACAACCAGTGGATTGTTTTCTATTTTCCCACAATTCAATTAATGCAGGAAAAGAAATGTATTATATCCATCTTATAGTGGAGGATGACCGCTTTAGTTTCTACAAGTGGTTTTGCATTTGTCAAGAAATGATAACAAAAGGATCCCTTAAAAAGGGGGTGTCAAGCCCACATCATCATGGTGGCATCACATGACGTATTGGGATTCCTCCCCCCTGCTAAACTGGGATGACATATCTGGCCCATGGCCAGGAGTTTGATAGCTCTGCCTTAGGCAGTTTCAAAAATTGTCATACTGTAATTCATGATGCCCAGGGAGTATTATCCAGTTCTGTTTATAGTGATGAAATTAATTTTTCCAGTGTTAGCGATGACTTCTCAGACTACTATATGGTTCCATCCATTAAGGTTGTGTTGCTACACTCCAAAGGGATTTGCACTCACAATAAAATATTTTTAACAAAATCATATGAAAAATTCTAAGTAGTTTATCTGTGATTAAATGGTAACCTAAAGAAAATGCTATACATTTGGCACAAACCATATGGTTAAACACTTTTGCATTCTGCTAATTAACTCAGTTTTGTAAGTTAAAACACATGCCTAGAAGTATACAATTTAATTGATAGATAGATAGATAGACAGACAGACAGACAGACAGACAGACAGACAGATAGATCGACTGCCACTTTTTCTGCACAATATATTGTTTTATTTAGTTACTTCTCTAATGGAATTACTTGGAAAAATGTTTAAATGAAATGGAACATATTTTGTGTGTGTTTATTTTTTTAATGTAGTCCAACTAATTGCAACTTACTTGGATTCTCCACAATGAGAGATCCTGAAAAATCATGGATTCCAAGAAATCAGAGAGGTAAATCTTTATTATTTTTAACGGTTGTGTTCAATTTGAAATAACTATAATTTAATATAACATCACTGCACTCTGTTAATCCATTTAAGAACATTTCTCTCTGCAGGAAGAAAATGTATTTATGCAACATGAGTCTTATTATGTCATTGTAGGTTTTAAGATTTATAGGTAGGTGTCTCCTTTCACCCTGGGAATTTTAATAGTTTTATTGCAATATATAAATAATTCTACAACCTACAAGAACATAGCATATGTATTAGCAAGCTCTTCAAATATGTACAGTTTTATACTTTAACAGTACTTGAGAACATATATTTATTTGAGAACGGTCATATAGCAAAAGCAATGTAATTCTATTTTTCATCTATAATGACTCAATTATTATCTTGAGATTATATGCTCATTCAATGCTTCCCCAGATGTACTTTTTATGTATTTCCAGGGAGGAGAAAATATGTTTGCAAATAGAAATTTTCAGGTTTAATGCAGGGCATTTCCAGACAGAGCCAGAAATATACCAAACCTTCCTAGTACTACTGCTAGATAGAACATTTGGCTAAATGAATCATACCAGACAGAGAATTAAGCATTCTTTTGGCTCACAAATTATCATGCAGCAGAATCTTACAGATTATGATTTTATAGTTTGCACAAAAAATAGTACAGTGTTGAATGATAATAATTCTTTCACCTAAGCATGATTGCCCCAATTCGTATGGTCAAAGGGAGCTGAAACAAGGCAAACAAGGGACAAATTCAGTCCCTCCATATTTCAGCTGTATTTCTTTTCCTTTCCTCTCATGCCTCCTCTTCTCTCCCCTCTTCTCCCCTCTCCTCTCCCCTCCTCTCCTGAAAGGAAGTAGCCTTGCAATTTAAAATGAAATATCCTTATGATATGCTTGATTCACAGTGGAAATTATTTATTCTTGCTCTTCATTCTTGGTGCTGTTTCAGCATCAAGTAACTGCCTTATGCCATGCAATGTATAGGTAATAGCTGAATGCTTATCTACAACTGAAAATTGATGTTATCTTTTTAGCATGTATATGTAAAATATATTAAAGAATGTGTATACACATGTGCATGGATGAATAGGAAAGTATATAGCACTATGTGTACCACATAGTTGATGGACTACGGAAAAAGGGTAATTGGCTGGCAAGTAGTTTTTAGGTTAGAGCTTGAATAGAAAAGTATTAACATCTAGGAGAAAAACTGGGCTTTGGTTACATTTGTGACATATTGGATAAAGTATGTGAAAATGAACTAGTACGGTTACTACAGTACTAGTAAATGTAATTATAACTTATAATAATAAAGCAACAGGAAATACTGTATTTATTATAGATCCAGTTAAAACTGGGAATATGCACACTCTCTGTATTACTAAAAAAGCACTACAGTAAAAGGTTGACTGATCAAATACACACTTCAACTGAAAGTTAATTTCTCAAGCATGGTCCATTTTATGGTGACCAAGGCATAGAAAATATTGTAAATGGTAAAGACCATGAATTAATGAACAAAGGTAAAATGTTTATATATGTGTGTGTATGCCAAATTGTGTATCTATGAAATAAAGGAAAAATGGAAGGATGTGATGGAACAATGACAATATTTTGATTTTGTGGTTAGTAGCTAGTGAACAGTTAACATGGAAGTAAAGATGTTGGTATAAATTAAGAAAGTATGAATTGGTGACATCTATATTATCGGGTGGGGGGTACATGCTAAAGTGGGAATCCATATCTTGGTGACAGTAGAACATTTGGTTCCAGTGAATGGAAGAAGCAGAACTAAGTTTTGGAAAAATCAAGTTCTGATATTCTGAATCAATGTAACCTGGAGTAACATTTTTCTATGAGCTAACATGTAAGAATAGGTAGGAATAAAATGAGCGAGAACAGAAGAAATGATTGAATTGGCAGTCTACATCACTCCACCTGACCCCGGTCACCCCACCTGTAATTGGATTGTATATATCTTTCATGATGGTAAGCCTCTCAGAGTTAACCCTATGGTAAGATGGGCAGCCAATATATTTTGTAAATAAATAAGTAAATAAATAAATTTTAAAAACTTGAATTGTGATTGGTGAGTATTGGGTAGAAAATGCCCAATATGGTTTAAAAATTGGGGGGTTGGAAACCGGAAGCGTCACAATGAGACCAGTTGGAAAATAGTGGGTTCCGATGAGTCCTGTGAAAATCCAACCGGACAAACCGCTATCAGGGGTCTTCAGACCAGAACCATCTTGAAGGGATGGGGAAGAAGGGGAAGCATCTTGGACAGCCAGAAGAACTGGCAAGTTCCTCGGCAGGTTGGAGAAAGGATTTCCAAACTGACAGTGGGGACAGCAGCCATATTCAAATGACTGCTTTAAAGTTGGGGCAACCGAACTAAACTTTTTAAACAGGAGCGGTGTTAGAACAGAGTTTTGGATTGGATGAGTGAGTGGCCAACTCAAAGATAAAAAGAACATTTAAATTTGGTTTTAAAAAGAGTCCCAGAACAAAATTAGCGGCTAATTGACAGTCAGGAAATTTCATGGAGGAAGAAGGATAAAGCAGAGGTTAAAACTCTAAAGCCTCAGAAGATTTCTGTTGTTATAATTGGCTTTGAAGGTACTAAAAGAAAGAACCCGGGGGAAAATTTCTTTCCCCCCCTTTTTTTCTTTTCTTTTGTGTGGATTAAAAATGGTTTTTGGCAATGTTTGATGGCCAGCTGGTCAGAGTGTAGTGTGGAGAGAGAGCCATCTACAGGGGAGAAGAGAATATTACAAGATCTAGTGGAAGAACAAAAGTGAAAGTAACAGCTGCAGAAATTGACCTTGGCTACAGGAAAAGATACTTTGATGCCATGAGAACTTTTAAGGAGTGTTTGTTTTTGCAACATTGTTTTTGATTTGACTCTCCATAGCTGTGGAAGGAAAAAATATCTTAATTTGGATTGGATTGGACTAAAACTGGAATTGGACTTTAGAACTTGGAAATAAAAAAGGGACTGCATGGACTTTAAGTTTTAATCAAATGTGATATAGCAGAATTTTTTTTTTAAAAAAATGTAAAATTAGTTAATCTGGCATCATGGAACTCTGAATGTAAGATGAACTGTTTGATATGTTAAAAATGCATGTGAAAAGTTAAATGGTAAGCAAAAACCAGAATTCAGATGGAGCACTCAGAACAGGAAAAAGGGGTAAAAGAAGGCTCAAATGAAGAACAAGAAGATAATATGGAAGGAAAAGGGACTGAAAATGAAAAATAGTTAGATGATTTCACTGGGATTTACAGTGGCACAAAAAAAAAAAAAAAGACAAGGAGGAATGTCTCCCCAAAAAGAAACAATTAAACAGCAAAGAAGTGAATAGCGGGAAAAGATTGGGAAAAACCCTGGAGAAAACTACCAGAACAATAGAATTAAAAGGGAAAAAAAGGATTCTGAAGAAAAGATAGAGTAATTCTAAAAATAAGAAAAAGAAAAGAAGAAGCTAGGAGAAAGGGGGGAAAGAAGCGAATCAAAAAGAAGTGGAATTTTTGAGAGATCAAGAGAAAATGGTTAGAGAAGGAGGAAGGAAAAGAAGGGATATATTAGTAGATTAAAGTGAAATGTGTTAATACTGTTAACAGTATGTAGTTAACTAAGATATAAGGAAATTATATTAACATTATTAATTGTAGATAATTAATTAAATTAAATGCTTATTGTCTAAAAACTGAATTTGAGGATGTGTGCTACTTATAGTAAAATAAACCAACAGATGGAATATGAAATGATAATTTGGTTTAACTTTGAAGGTGCAATTAATGATACTGTTTATGTATTAAGAAAAAAAGCAAGTATCAGATGAAAAATATGGAAAGAGAATAATATGGCTGAAATAGAATTATGATGTAAAATAATGGGATGTTAAGGGGGAAAACCTAGACAACACTTTGTTTATAAAATATCTTAAAATTTGTAATAAAAATTAAAAACCTTGTTTTTTTAAAAAATTGGAGAGTTGAGTGTGTGCACATGCGTTTGTGGGTGTGTATGTACTGTGTGTGAGCGCAAACAATACCGTCCAAGTGGAGAAAGAAATATATTAGCAGAACCTACAAAATGTTGGAGTTGGAAATTAGTAGAGAATTAAAAGGAATCACAACAGAGAAAAGTACTTTTTTGGATGAATGGGTTCTAGGCTACATAATGCCATACTACAATTAATAGAAAGTTGTCTATAAGTGTAATGAAGAGACTGGAAATAATTGCTATTATTACATCTCTCCAGTAAGGCTGGCAACGGATAGGTCACTGTTGTACATATGACATAAGGATGATATAATATGGATACTTTAATTTTATTTTGAAAATGAACTATACAAGAGTTTTCCTTTCAATTTTTTTTTGCCAGTATTTATTTTTTATATCCACTGTAAAGAGGGATGGAAATCAAAGCATGAAATTAATAAATTAACAAATGTTTATCTGACTGGATGGATGAGGAAAGAAAAATATTGTAGGGAAGTGCATTGTTTTTACTCAATGGATTCATTATAGAAAAAAGGAGACTGGACTTCATCTTTTGCTCAATAGACATGGATACAATTTCATATCACTCTGGTTAAAATCGGCTACAAAGATATTACTTTTAAATGGGGCAAAACCATAAAGAATAAATTTAGAAAATCTAATCTAGGCCATGCAAGGTTAATTGCTTTAAAGATTTCCAACTAAGGTTTTAGGCAAGGTAACTATAAAAGAAATATAAGTATAGAAGTAGACATTCTCCCATCTTTTAGTGATACCTCAGATTCATTATTTTAGTTTTATCCCAATCTAGGTTGTCCAGAGCCTCACATCCTAATAAACTTCAGAAATACCGACTAACATAGAATGGAAATATAGATTCCAACAAATGCAGGTCTTGGTATGAGTGGAACAGGAGTGGGCTGCTACGGGTTCGCCCATGTTTAGGAGAGCCCGTAGGTAACATTATGGCCTTACTTACCTCACTTCCAAATCGGGCCATGTGGAGACTTCCAGGAAGGGCAGGTGGGTGGGATGGAATGGGTGAGGCCAGTCAGGGGTGGGATTTGGAGGTTGTCACCTGCAGTTTTTACAATGCAATTCTATGTGTCCCTAAGCAGAAGAAAGCTTTGGCATAATATAAATGTATACATAGTGACACATTCACCAACATATTCCCTTTATGGCCAAAGATATCACAGTGGAGCAATGAAAAAGCATCAGTTTCTCCAATGTGGATTTTGAGGTGAATAATCTCTCTACTGTGGAATCCCCGATGCTCTCTAAGTTTGGTTTTCTGGCAGATATTTCATTATCCAACTAGGTAACATCATCAGTGCTAGTGAGTATGGGGGTTTGCTTTATATGCAGCAGCTTTCCTAATGGTATTGGTGGATTTATGACTTTGT
>NW_028113523.1:37500-40000 GCF_964273705.1 Natrix helvetica
CCGACGCCGCGTTCCCCGGTCGGGAACCTCCGCCGTCGCCTGGGTCCCGCTGCGGCGGCCCGGGGCGGTCCGCGAAGGGCGGAGGGTCCGGTCTACCGGTGCCGGGGCGATCCGCAAGAGGGCGGCCGAGTGGGGCCGGTCTACCCGAACGTAGAGCCTCGCTCTTTTCGCCGTTGAACTTCATTTCGTTAGGGGTTGAAAGTATATCTTTCCTATTTATCTTTATAGAATTATATATAAAAATCCTTTGAAGGCCTTTTAAGAATTTTTCCCCCCCCTGAAACCTTGCTCCATACTCTCTTAGGCCTTCCTTTTGGGGGGAGATTTGGGGATTACATTCTGAAATGTTGTTAAAATTTTTGAGAATTCCTTACAAATTAGCAATATTAACAACCTAAACCCTGCCGCAAACTTCCAAAGAGGATTGTGGGGATTCTGTGATTTCTCTGCAAGAATCAAAATTATTCTGGCCAAATGAAGCTTTCAAGCCGGTAGTTTCATCTGAAACTGAATATTTGATATGGTATTTTCACGCATTGCTTGAAACGTCGGTTTTTCACCCGACAGACGCTTTCTGAACTGTTGATACTTCAGAGAAACTGTGGCAAGTTATAAAAGCAATGGCAAGCGGAGGAATTCTCTTGCAATTTTTTTTTAGTGGATTCTCACTAATGAAGGAGAGAATGTTATGGAAATCATTTCAAAGAAGGAAATAACGTAAGAGAAACGTGTCGTCCGTGTGTTATTTTTCACTCGGTTGGTTACGAAGTGACCAAGACGAAGTGTTTTGTTTTTTACTATTGTAATCATTTCTCCAGCCATCGGAAAATCAGACATGAATTCCGAGGAAATACTCGAAAGGATGTTTGGATATTTTCCTTGGCAGCCTTTCATTGCTAAGTAGGTGTACTGCTATTGAGAAATTGTCCGTCCCGTGTTCGAGTTTGTCCAGATCCTTCCGTATCTGAAGCCTGTCTTCCGGAGCGTCGCCTACTCCTGCCAGCTTGGCGTCATCTGCACATTGGATGAGTTCCCCATTTATTTTATTCCCTCGTCCAAATCGTCGACGAAGATGCTGAAGGAGTGCCGGGCCTAAAGCAGAGCCTCGGGGTACTACTCCGCTGCATACTTCCCTCCAAGGTAGATTGGACCGTCTTATCCCTTTGCGTAAAGACAGATGCCCGAAAATAAATACGTAAGCTAAACAAAAAAGCAAAAAAGAGAGTTAAATAGTTCTGCTTTCTCCCAGCAAACGGACCGATTGTTTCCTCCTTAACTTTCTTTCTTCTTTTTAACACGTCGGAACGGAAGACGCTTTCTTCGGTTGCTATCCTCGCGCATACCCGATCGTTTACTCGTGCCGTCCCGAAGGACGAAAGAGGTGGGACGACCGCGAGGGGAGGGAAACTTTCAGGGGTTTGATTTACCCAGGTCCGGTAAAAGGTTTTAAGATGGTAATAGGCCGCTAATGAAGGGGCGGGGCGGGGAGTCAGCTAAGGTGATCTTCTAACGGTCATCGGACTCGCGGCCTGCCATGCTAGCACACAACGAAGGAGGGATACGCATTCGCTAAGCAATGAATTGCGTTTTGAAGCCACAGGAAGCTCGGGGGCAAGCGATCGTGCAAACACGCACAGGAACAGAGACAAACCGGAGTCTTGGACTTTAAGAGAGCTAACTTGAGAGAGAGAGAGAGAGAGATTCCACGGGTGAGAATCCTCGAGGGGAAAACAACTCTCAAGAAGCTTGGGAAATTTTGGGATAAAAATATGGTGGGTTATGCAAAACGTATTTAAGAAAAGAATACAATTTACTCCGCAAATGTTTTTACTGGGTATAACTAAGGATTCTACTAAAGGGGAAACAAAACTGGTTGTGTATATGGTTACAGCAGCTAGGTTGTTGATTGCGCAGGAATGGGTAAAATGGATCGATTATATATACAGAATAAATATCAGACTAGGGAGTACTATGTAGCCTTTAGGTAAGAAGTCAGGGGGGTGGGTCTGATTGGGAGGTGGGGGAGGAAATATATGTGCATACATAATAAATTTAGAAGATGGGATTAATGAGATATTGCTACTTTAAGAGAAACCTATATTATGATTTATATATGTTTAATTAATTTAGATGACGGGGTTATTGGGCTATTGTTAATCTAAGAGAAACTTATATTATGATTGTTGGGAGGGAGGCGAGGGGGCACAATATTTGAATGAGAAATCTATTTTAAGACGGGGGGAGGGGAGGGGGTACAGTACTTGTATGCGATTTACATTATATGGCGGGGGGGGGTGAAAAGGGGGAAAATTTGTTTGTATAAAACTTTTTCAATTAAAAAAAGAAGAAGAAGAAGAAAAAGAAGAAGGAGAAGAAGGAGAAGAAGAAGAAGAAGAAGAAGAAGAAGAAGAAGAAGAAGAAGAAGAAGAAACCAGAACGCTCCGAAAGAGAGAAAGGGGAAAGAGGGGGCACGTAACCAAGGCAGAATATCAGCCAATAG
>NW_028113523.1:50000-52500 GCF_964273705.1 Natrix helvetica
CACCCGGTCGCCGCTCGCGGTGAACGCCGAACGGGATCGCCGCCTCGGTCGGGAACCGGCGCCGGCGCCTCGGCCCGGGGACGTCCGCGACGGGCGCGCGGTCCGGTCTACCCGACTCCGCCGCCGCCGCCGCCTCTCGCCGCCTTCTTCGGGCGGAACGGGATCCCGATCCCGGCGCCGACGCCGCGTTCCCCGGTCGGGAACCTCCGCCGTCGCCTGGGTCCCGCCGCGGCGGCCCGGGGCGGTCCGCGAAGGGCGGAGGGTCCGGTCTACCGGTGCCGGGGCGATCCGCAAGAGGGCGGCCGAGTGGGGCCGGTCTACCCGAACGTAGAGCCTCGCTCTTTTCGCCGTTGAACTTCATTTCGTTAGGGGTTGAAAGTATATCTTTCCTATTTATCTTTATAGAATTATATATAAAAATCCTTTGAAGGCCTTTTAAGAATTTTTCCCCCCCCTGAAACCTTGCTCCATACTCTCTTAGGCCTTCCTTTTGGGGGGAGATTTGGGGATTACATTCTGAAATGTTGTTAAAATTTTTGAGAATTCCTTACAAATTAGCAATATTAACAACCTAAACCCTGCCGCAAACTTCCAAAGAGGATTGTGGGGATTCTGTGATTTCTCTGCAAGAATCAAAATTATTCTGGCCAAATGAAGCTTTCAAGCCGGTAGTTTCATCTGAAACTGAATATTTGATATGGTATTTTCACGCATTGCTTGAAACGTCGGTTTTTCACCCGACAGACGCTTTCTGAACTGTTGATACTTCAGAGAAACTGTGGCAAGTTATAAAAGCAATGGCAAGCGGAGGAATTCTCTTGCAATTTTTTTTTAGTGGATTCTCACTAATGAAGGAGAGAATGTTATGGAAATCATTTCAAAGAAGGAAATAACGTAAGAGAAACGTGTCGTCCGTGTGTTATTTTTCACTCGGTTGGTTACGAAGTGACCAAGACGAAGTGTTTTGTTTTTTACTATTGTAATCATTTCTCCAGCCATCGGAAAATCAGACATGAATTCCGAGGAAATACTCGAAAGGATGTTTGGATATTTTCCTTGGCAGCCTTTCATTGCTAAGTAGGTGTACTGCTATTGAGAAATTGTCCGTCCCGTGTTCGAGTTTGTCCAGATCCTTCCGTATCTGAAGCCTGTCTTCCGGAGCGTCGCCTACTCCTGCCAGCTTGGCGTCATCTGCACATTGGATGAGTTCCCCATTTATTTTATTCCCTCGTCCAAATCGTCGACGAAGATGCTGAAGGAGTGCCGGGCCTAAAGCAGAGCCTCGGGGTACTACTCCGCTGCATACTTCCCTCCAAGGTAGATTGGACCGTCTTATCCCTTTGCGTAAAGACAGATGCCCGAAAATAAATACGTAAGCTAAACAAAAAAGCAAAAAAGAGAGTTAAATAGTTCTGCTTTCTCCCAGCAAACGGACCGATTGTTTCCTCCTTAACTTTCTTTCTTCTTTTTAACACGTCGGAACGGAAGACGCTTTCTTCGGTTGCTATCCTCGCGCATACCCGATCGTTTACTCGTGCCGTCCCGAAGGACGAAAGAGGTGGGACGACCGCGAGGGGAGGGAAACTTTCAGGGGTTTGATTTACCCAGGTCCGGTAAAAGGTTTTAAGATGGTAATAGGCCGCTAATGAAGGGGCGGGGCGGGGAGTCAGCTAAGGTGATCTTCTAACGGTCATCGGACTCGCGGCCTGCCATGCTAGCACACAACGAAGGAGGGATACGCATTCGCTAAGCAATGAATTGCGTTTTGAAGCCACAGGAAGCTCGGGGGCAAGCGATCGTGCAAACACGCACAGGAACAGAGACAAACCGGAGTCTTGGACTTTAAGAGAGCTAACTTGAGAGAGAGAGAGAGAGAGATTCCACGGGTGAGAATCCTCGAGGGGAAAACAACTCTCAAGAAGCTTGGGAAATTTTGGGATAAAAATATGGTGGGTTATGCAAAACGTATTTAAGAAAAGAATACAATTTACTCCGCAAATGTTTTTACTGGGTATAACTAAGGATTCTACTAAAGGGGAAACAAAACTGGTTGTGTATATGGTTACAGCAGCTAGGTTGTTGATTGCGCAGGAATGGGTAAAATGGATCGATTATATATACAGAATAAATATCAGACTAGGGAGTACTATGTAGCCTTTAGGTAAGAAGTCAGGGGGGTGGGTCTGATTGGGAGGTGGGGGAGGAAATATATGTGCATACATAATAAATTTAGAAGATGGGATTAATGAGATATTGCTACTTTAAGAGAAACCTATATTATGATTTATATATGTTTAATTAATTTAGATGACGGGGTTATTGGGCTATTGTTAATCTAAGAGAAACTTATATTATGATTGTTGGGAGGGAGGCGAGGGGGCACAATATTTGAATGAGAAATCTATTTTAAGACGGGGGGAGGGGAGGGGGTACAGTACTTGTATGCGATTTACATTATATGGCGGGGGGGGGTGAAAAGGGGGAAAATTTGTTTGTATAA
>NW_028113522.1:0-55520 GCF_964273705.1 Natrix helvetica
TGCTCAAACAAAAAAAAAAAACCTATATTATTTCAGATAAGTGACTGTCCAGCCTTTTCTTAAAAACCTCCAGTGATGAAGCACCAAATTTCTGGAGGCAAGCTGTTCCACTGGTTAATTGTTTTCATTGTAAGGAAGTTTCTCCTCAATTCCAGGCTGCTTTTCTGCTTGATTATTTGTCCTGGCCTCTGGTGGTTTGGAAAATAAGTTAAGTCTCTTCTTTGTGGCAGCCCCTCAAATACTGGAATACTGCTATCACGTCATCCCTAGTCCTTCTTTTCTCTAGACTGGCCATACCCTATTCCTGCAACCGTTCTTCATATGCTTTTGTCTCCAGGGCCTTAATCATCTTGGTTGCTTTTCTTGTACTTTTTCCAAGGTCTGAACATCTTTTTTTGTAATGTGGTGACCAAAACAGGATGCAGTATTCCAGGTATAGTCTCACTAAGGATTTATAAGGTGGTACTAATGCTTGTCATATTTTTGATTCTATGCTTCTGTTTACATTAGGGTTTTTTGGCGGTGGCTGCACACTGCTAACACGCATTTCAGTGATCGTCCACTAGGACTCCAAGCAATGTTCCCTCTAATTTTTTTTCAATGTGAGCAGAAAAGTATAGTGTTTGAGCGGCACATTTTCATGCCTGAGCACCTGAATTTTTTTCACAGATGTCACCTAAGACAACAACGAAATCAGTATTATTTGAAACTCAAAGTTACGTTTCTTCAAGGTACCCGCTTAATTCAAAGTGTTATATAATATCAGTATCACTTAACAACGCTCCTGCTTAGCAACCAAAATGTTGGCTCAGAAACTGGCATTTGAAGCACACAAGTCTTAAAGCTGTCAAGTTACAAGACCCTTGCACCCCTAACCCTTTAGAAAAAAAACTCCAGAACTGTTCAAACCTGACAGCTTTAAGACTTGTGGACTTCAACTCCCAGAATTCCTCCACCAGTCATGTTGCAGCGATGTCATCTGCGTGGATCTGCTCCTCTTTGGCTTTTTTCACTGGGGCAGGGCTGCTGCTGAAGATGCCGATGAGCTGCTACCTCCTCCTCCTCCAACAGCACCACCAGATTTGCACTTGAGCTCAGCGCCGCGTTACCCCTGCCCCCTCCTCCTCCGCCATGCTTTTGAGGAGGCATGAGGCTTTTTTTCCCCTGCTCCCCCCCCCTGCCTTCCTACTGGCTCCCGCAGCCTCATGGCTCCTCAAAAGCATGGCGGAGGAGGAGGGGGCAGGGGTAACGCGGCGCTGAGCTCAGGTGCTCCGAGCGGAGGGGAGGCGGCGCTGCCACGCGTGGGGATGCCGGCTGGAGCTTTGGCAGCTTTAATTCAGCCGCAGCGCCGGGCGCCAAATCCGGCAGTGCTATTAGAGGAGGAGGAGGTGGCAGCAGTTCTTCCGGTGGCGGCGGGGGCTTTGGGGCTTCACAACTACCCTCAGTCGCCCCGTGCTCCTCAAAGCAAGTCCGGGGAAGTCCTTTGCGGGCAGCCCATTCTAGCTGCCTGCAAAGGACCTCCCCAGCTTCCGGAGCCTGTGGCAGTAGAAATCACTGCGCGGCAGTTGAAAACTTCTGTGCGGTGTTTTCTTGCCACATGCGTGGCCGCACAGCCGCGCACCTTAGAGGGAACATTGACTCCAAGGTTCCGCTCCCAGTTACTGTTTTTGAGCCAGGTTTCACATAACCTATACTTGTACCTTTAGTTTTTTCCTGCCTAGGTGTAAAACCTTGCTTTTCTCCACATTAAATTTTATGTTGTTGGATAGGGCCCATTGTTCAAATCTGTCAAGGTCTTTTTGATCCTGAGCTTGTCTTCTGGGGTGTTTGCTATTCCTGACAATTTAGTGACATCTGCAAATTTGATGAGTTCCCCTTCTATTCACTCATCTAAGTCATATTGAAGAGTACTGGACCTAAGACAGAACTGTTTATTAGCCAGTTACAAATCCATCTGGTGATGATGCTGTCTATCCCACATTGTCTAGTTTAGAAGAACTAGGTTGTCACAATGCCTTGCTGAAGTCGAAGAATACTATGTCCACAGCATTTCACTGGTCTACTAATTTAGTCACTTTCTCAAACAATGAAATAAGATTGGTTTGGCATGATCTGTTTTTAAACCTGTGCTGGCTACTAGTTATAACTTTATTTGGTTCTATATGTTCACAGATTTGTTTTTTATTACTTTTTCTAATATCTTCCCAGGTATTGATGTAAGGCTGATTGGTCTGTAGTTTCCTGGATCCTGATTCTTTTCCTTTTTTGAAGATGGGAACCACATCAGCTCTTTTCCAATCCTCTGGTGCTTTCCCAGTGCACCAGGATTTTAAAAGATATGGTACAATGGTTCTAAGATAACACTTGCCAGCCCCTTCACAACTATGGGATTTAATCCATCCAGTGATTTATATTTATCAAGAACAGACAGGTCTTCTCTTACCATTCTCTTGCTTATTTTAATTTTTATTTCTAGTCTGTCTCTTACAGTTACGTTTTTGAGAGGTTGGGCTATAGGTTCTTTTTGTATGAAGACATGCACAAAATGAACTAAACAGCTCTGCTTTCTCTCTACTGCCTTTTACCTCCTTGACATCTTCTCCCTCTAGTGGATCGACTGTTTCCTTGACTTTTTTCTTGTTATTTATATGTTGAAAGAAACTTTTTTTTAATTATCTTTGACTTTTGTTGCAAGTGCTTATTCATTCTGAGCCTTTGCTTTTCTGACTTCATCTTTGCAGATTCGGGCTTTCTGCTGATTTTCTGCCTTATTTATGAGTCCCTCTTTCCATTTTTTGTATTTGTCCTTTTTGTCTTTCAGTTTATCAGAGGGATTTTTGTGCAACCATGTTGGTTTCCTCTTGGATTTCTTTTTATTTTTTAGTGATATTGTGTTGCACTGGACTTTTTATTCATATTTTTCAGAGTTTCACATGCTCCTTGAGTTGATTTTCCCTTTAGAATTTTAATCCATGGAATTTTTCTTAGGTTGTCTTTCAGTTTGTTAAAATCAGCTCTTTTAAAATTGAAGACACTCTTTAGATTATATTCTATTCCTTCTGTTTGCATTATATTGAGTTCCAATATAAAATGATCACTCTCACCCAAGGTTCCGGCAACTTCAACTCCCTCTATAACTTCTCTATTAGCAAGAATTAGATCCAGCATAGTTTTGGGTGACAAAGTTGTCAGCTAAATTGTTTAGGAATCTGTTTGATCTCCCACTTGCTGCAGAGTTTGTCTCCCATTTGATATCAGATAAGTTAAAGTCTCCCATTACTGCTATGGCAAGTTTCCTATATACATATGTTCATTGATTAGCAAAGAGTTCATCTATTTCTTCTGCTTGGTTGGGTGGCCTGTAGTATACATCTACAGCAATGTCTCCCCCTCCCCTTTATATTGACCCATATGGATTCTTGGAGGTTTTCATCCTTGGTTTTGTGTATTTCTGTAGAGATATAGTGATCTTTTATATATAATGAAACTCCACCTCCTCTTTTGTTTGGTCTGTTACTTTTGAATAGTTTGTATCTTTCCATCAGTACCTTTCAGTTATGAGTTTCATCCCATCAAGTTTCAGTAATGGCAACTATATCATATCTGCCTTCATGTATTCATATTTCAAGTTTACTCTGTTTGTTCCCTAAGATTGAAGCATTAGTGTATATCATTTGAGGTCTTTATGAGTCTTGGATATGTTTCTCATCTCTCCTACTTTGTAACTGGGTTTTCCATCCTTTCCATCACTCTCTACTTTATTATCTTTTTCCTTTTTCTTTCTCTTTACTTCCTACCTCCTTATTTGTCATGATTTTGATTTGGAACTAGGTTCCAAAGGTCATAAAAATTAGCCTCCCTCCCCCCTCAAATTTGGCTGAAAGCCCTTTTGATAAGAAAAAAAACTGTGATCGCTAATCTACTTTGCAAGCCAGTCTAGTATTGTCTGCAACACAATACAGATAATCCTTGAATTATGAAAGCAATTCAGCCTGGAATTTCTGTTACTGAGAGATGGTTGTGAAGCACAACCAGATTGCTTAGTGATGGGAATCCCTGTGCATAAATGGAAAGACTTACTCCAGAATATCCCTGCTGGCTCCACATTATCTTTACGGAGGAAACAGCAAGGAAGATTGCAAAAGGCAGGCACATAATCACAGCTACTGAACTATAGTAAGTGCTAGATGGTTCCCAAGTACCCAAAGCAGGATCATGTAATTGTGGGACCGCTCAGATGGTTGGAACTGCAAGAATTGGTTACAACCAGCATTTGTTTACTATCATTTTAACTTGAAACACTCCTGGAATGAATGGTCATCAGTTAAAGAATATTTGTAGGAGGTACATACGTGACATATTCCAGATGCTTATATTTTGCTTTAGTTTGTTTAATAAGGCTTTATATAAGCAGAAATCTCGAGTCTAGATTTAATCATGCTCATAAACACTGTAAATTGAATGATAATTTTCCCCCATTTACAAATAATATTCCTAAGATTTAGTACCAATAAGCAAAACAGTGTACTCCAGTTCTTGTGAATTACAACTCTCACAATATCCTGACACTGGAAATTTGGAGACCACTGTAACAAATGTTCAGGTATGTAGATTAAAGAAATACACCAAATTTCCTTTTCTTTACATTCTTCAGGAGAATAAGAAGTCAACACATAGCTATTTCCATAATGATAATCTTAAAGCTCTTGTGGATACCTTTTTTGGTGCTGGCATAAAAACAACCTCAAACACTTTGTGCTGGGCCACACTCCTAATGATGAAGTATCCAGAGGTTCAAAGTAAGTGGTTTTCATTTGACTGAATTTCAATAAAAAATATATAATTATCTGACAAATTAAAAGGGGTGGGAGAATAAGAAGCAAGAATAAGTTGCCCTTCCTATTATATTTGAATGAATTAACATGAAGTGGGAGTGAATATAAGATGTTGCTTTGTGAAGAGTTCACACAATACAATACAATGCAATACAATGCGATACAATACAATACAATACAATACAATACAATACAATACAATACAATAGCAGAGTTGGAAGGGACCTTGGAGGTCTTCTAGTCCAACCCCCTGCCTTGGCAGGAAACCCTATACCCGTGATGGCGAACCTGTGGTACGCGGAGCCATTTGTCAGGGCACGCGAGGCGCTGCCCTGTCAGCTGGCCAGCACGCATGTGCGCGCTGGCCAGCTGAGTTCACCTTTTTAAAAACTATTTTTCGCCTTCCCCAGGCTCCAGAGGCTTTATTAGGATCCTGGGGAGAGCGAAAAGAGCCTCCCCCGCCCCACCGGAGGCTTCAGGGACCATCCCTGAAGCCTTCGGAACGCTTAAAACCACCCTCCGAGCAAACCGGAAGTGACTTCTGGTTTGCTCGGAGGGTGGTTTTAAGCGCTCCGAAGGCTTCAGGGACCGTCCAAGGCTTCCCTGATGCCTTCGGAGCGCTTAAAACGACCCTCCGAGCAACCCGGAAGTCACTTCCGGTTTGCTCGGAGGGTGGTTTTAAGCACTCCGAAGGCTTCAGGGAAGCCTCTGGACAGTCCCTGAAGCCTCTGGAGGGCCTCCGGGGGGTCGGGGGAGGCTCTTTTCGCCCTCCCCAGGCTCCTATAAAGCCCCTGGAGCATGGGGAGGGTAAAAAAATGTAAAATTGGGGGGGTCGCACGTTTTGCATGCATGTGCACTGGGGGGGTCGCGTGTTGCATTATGGGTGTGGCACGCCCGCACTCGACCCCCCTGCGCTCCCCCCATTTGTGGCACGCGAGCCAAAAAAGGTTCGCCATCACTGCCCTATACCATTTCAGACAAATGGTTATCCAACATCTTCTTAAAGACTTCCAGTGTTGGGGCATTCGCAACTTCTGGAGGCAAGATGTTCCACTGATTAACTGTTCTAACTGTCAGGAAGTTTCTCCTCAGTTCTAAGTTGCTTCTCTCCTTGATTAGTTTCCACCCATTGCTTCTTGTACCCTCAGGTGCCTTGGAGAATAGTTTGACTCCCTCTTCTTTGTGGCAACCCCTGAGATATTGGAACACTGCTATCATGTCTCCCCTAGTCCTTCTTTCACATACTGTATACTTTCAGAAATTTCTGAGAATTGCCCCAGCCACACAATGTGTTATGCACCTATCACCTCCCATTACTGTTGAATATGAGATAAGACCAAAGACAGCTTTTTGCTAAGAATGATATATCCCAATCATAATGTTACCTTAATTGACTTGCTCCACTTCACTAAACATTTCATAAAATAAGAGATATAGTGATTAAAATTGGGGGGGGGGGGTTACAAGCATAGATCACAAACGGTTATCCTCAGATCTCTACTATGAATTGGAATTTCTCTACTCTACTTGGAATTTTTGCATAAACTCACCATTTAAAACAAAATTGAAATTATGGAATTATCTTGATGTGATTCTATTCTCCCAGGGAAAGTCCAAGAAGAAATTGCAGAAGAGATTGGGGTTCGTCAGCCAAGAACAGAAGACCGATTCAAAATGCCTTACACCAATGCAGTAATTCACGAAATTCAAAGGTTTGCTGATATTGCTCCAACCAATTTTCCCCGTGCAACCACCACAGACATAACTTTCAAAGGATTCTTCATTCCCAAGGTGATGCCTGTGAAATGATCCCATTGTTAATGTTCCAATCTTTCTTTGTACAGTATAAACCCGTGATGAACCTATGGCATGTGTGCTGGAAGTGGCACACAGATCCATTTCTCTGGGCACGCAAGCCATCGCCCGTTGCTATTCCGGGTTCTGGTGTGCCGTGGGAGCAACAGAAACTGGAAGAGCAACCTCCCAGTATGCATGTATGTGCTGGGCGGCTGCTCTTCCAGTTTCTGGCGCACACATATGCACCGGCCAGCTGGTCTTCGCACATGCATGCGCTCCAGAAACTGGAAGACCAGCTGGCCAGTGCGCATGCAGGCACCGGAAAGCGGAAGATCAGCCACCCGGCACATGCATGTGTACCGGGTGGATGCTCTTCCGGTTTCCACGACGCACACATATACGCACTCCCATTTCAGCACTTGGTGCCTAAAAGGTTTGCCAATACTGGTATAAATCATTTATGACCATAATTGAGCCCACAATTTTAATCATCAGTCATGATAGACTTAAAGTGCATCACCATGTGACCATGCCCAATGTTATGACCTTTTTTGTGGCACTCATTAAGCAAACATTGGGGTCATAAAATGAATGCTGTGGTCATTAAGTAAACCCAGTATTCACTGTAGCATGCTTTTGGCCAGAAACTGAAAGTAAATATTGGTTTCTAGCAAAAACATAAATTGCAGACATATGATCATGGGATTCGGCAAACAACCATAAATGACGGCTGGTTGCCAAGTACCCAAAATATAGCTACGTGACCATAGTGGATGGGAAGCCCAGGACATTGGAACTTCAAATCTATTGGGTTTCAGGGTCTCTTGTAAGTGCAACTGGTTGCTAAATGACCGATTGTAAGTCAAGGATTCCCTGTAAGTAAAATGCAGTTTTAAATCCTGTACAACCCTGAATGCAGCTGATAATCTATTTGCTTGCTTTTTTCTTAAGCTTTTTTGAACTAGTATGTTTCTCCATGCATAGTATTTATCATACTATTAATACCACAGTATATTTAAGTATACAATACTATAGTGTGTTTAAATATATTTATTATACTTAATACTACCTGTAATATTACATATAGTAATTATGTGCATCATTTTTAAAAAAAAAATAATTTCCCATGGTATCAAACATAAAGGGTTTATATTCCTTGCAGTCATGTGGTTGTTAGTTCTGTTTGCGAGAGTTGTTCCATTCTCCACCATTCAATCAGAACCGAAGAAGTTTCTTGGATGAGAAGTGAAGCGTTTTCTAGCAAAACAAGAAAGTTCTGTTGCTTTTCAAAAGAAAGCACCTTTGGGACTCTGTCAAAGAAATTAATCTAATCAAGGGAAATTATCATTGTTTTTTAATTTGATGGAAGAATTTGGCACTGATAGGCTCTTGTAGACAAAAGAATGGAAATTCAAGAGGATATATTCTCTTTCACAGACATAGATTCTTTTCAAGATTTCATCTCATATAGATTTCAAAGGGCCAATAAAATAGCTTAGTTGGGCATTTTACCAAGTACCTTTTTTGACTGCAATCCAATTAATTCAACAGTTAAAACAAAAGCATTTTTTTTAGATGGAGTCTAATTGAAGCAATTCTTCAAAAAAATGGATTGGGGAGTACCATAAAAAAACGAAATGGGGTTTTTGGATAAAAACATGGAGGTAAAGACTGTTACAACAGCAAGGTTATAGCTGAGGGTATTTAGTTCACTACAATTCACAAGAAAAAATGCACAGTAAATTAGAAGAAAAATATTAAAAGGATGAATTACAGAAAACCCCAACAGACTCCACTACAGGAATTTTACATCAAATTAAGTTTTTATAACAAATATCTATGTTAACTGTGAGAGAAATAGAAACTAAATTAAAATATGTGAAGCAGAAAATTTTATGAGTTTTCTAAAAAGTCAGGAAAACGTTGGCTTATAAACTGAGAAAGTAGAAAGAAAACTATATTAAGGATACAGGATAACAACACAACTTTGATAGATAAGGTTAGTATAAAGAAATGCTTTCATGATTTTATTTATGCTTACATGAAAGGCAAGAAGAGTTATTGGCAAATATTGATGAATACCTGAAGAAATAGAATTTACAAAAACTCACATAAGCTCAGAAACAAATAATGAACAGTCCCATAATAATAACCTTCCAAATGGTGAAAAGAGTAAGGTTAGGCAACAAAAATGGAATGCACAGGTACTGTATAGGTGATACCTTGCTCAGTAGTAGTAACTGTGAAAGGGATCTTAGAGTCCTAGTGGACAACCATTTAAATATGAGCCAGCAGTGTGCAGCAGCTGCCAAAAAAGCCAACACAGTTCTAGGCTGCATCAACAGAGGGATAGAATCAAGATCACGTGAAGTGTTAATACCACTTTATAATGCCTTGGTAAGGCCACACTTGGAATACTGCAGTCAGTTCTGGTCGCCACGATGTAGAAAAGATGTGGAGACTCTAGAAAGAGTGCAGAGAAGAGCAACAAAGATGATTAGGGGACTGGAGAATAAAACATATGAAGAACGGTTGCAGGCACTAGGTATGTCTAGCTTAAGAGAAAGAAGGACTAGGGGAGACGTGATAGCAGTGTTCCAATATCTCAGGGATTGCCACAAAGAAGAGGGAGTCAAACTATTTTCCAAGGCACCTGAGGGTAGAACAAGAAGCAATGCGTGGAAACTAATCAAGGAGAGAAGCAATTTAGAACTGAGGAGAAACTTCCTGACAGTTAGAACAATTAATCAGTGGAACAGCTTGCCTATAGAGGGATAGAATCAAGATCACATGAAGTGTTAATACTACTTTATAATGTCTTGGTAAGGCCACACTTGGAATACTGCATTCAGTTCTGGTCGCCACGATATAGAAAAGATGTGGAGACTCTGGAGAGAAATTTCCTGACAGTTAGAACAATTAATCAGTGGAACAGCTTGCCTCCAGAAGTTGTGAATGCCCCAACACTGGAAGTCTTTAAGAAGATGTTGGATAGCCATCTGTCTGAAACGGTATAGGGTTTCCTGCCTAGGCAGGGGGTTGGACTAGAAGACCTCCAAGGTCCCTTCCAACTACTATTGTATTGTATTGTATATATCATACAAATATTGGAAGCTATAAAGAAAATTTAAAAAGTCAAGACACCAGGGCCAAAAGAACTATTGTATTTCTATCACAATTTATGTTTTGAAGATCAATGTATATTGCCATTAAAGAATTTGCCTTATTACCAAAGGAAGAACAAGATTTAACTTCAGATCTTATGGTATTTTATTCATGATTATATATGTGGATTCCTATGTAGAGGACAACTAAGGGACAATATAAGAACTGTTTGGATATAATGGATTATGACTAATACCAAATAAGAAACAAGTAGCTGTGATCCTTTTGGATGCTGAGAAAGCCTTTGATAATTTGAACTGGGATTTTATCTTCAGAGTTGTGGAAGATATGGCCTTTCGAGATAATTCTCTTGGAGGGATTAAATTTATTTATACATGCCAGAAAGGACATATTACTAGTTTTGATAGCACAGGAATACAAGAATGGTATAGAACATCTAATGAAGAAACCGAAGCATTTGGGCATATTAGCTGGTTTTAAAATTAATCAAAAGAAGAGAAAGATGTTCACAATAAAATGGAAAAAAGGATTTAAAAAAGAGATTAAGATTAAATATCTAGGGGTCACACTGACGAGTATGAATTGCATGTTGTTTTAGAAAATATGTTAAAATATGGAATGATGTTACAAAAGACAGCGAGATGGAACAAATTACTGTCACTATTGGGTAGACTTTTGGTTATTCAGATGAATGTCTTTTTCAGGATGTTATTTTTATTTCAGACTATAATTATGTTGTCAATTGTTTTATCTTTAAAACAATGGCATAAAATTTCATTGTAATAATTTCTACAACAAGGTGTTAAATGGAAAATACTTTTCTTTATATAATTTCAATGTTTAGGGCATGTACATCGTTCCCTTGCTGACCTCTGTGCTCCATGATGAATCCCAGTGGGAGAAACCTCATGAATTCTATCCTGAGCATTTTCTTGACTCTGAAGGAAAATTTGTCAAAAGAGATGCATTCATGCCTTTCTCTGCAGGTAACATCACTCTGTATATGTGAAAAGCTGGAAAGAGTTTCAGTGCAACAGAATAGTTAGGAAGATTCTTTTTTTAAAAAAGATTATAATTACCATATTTTTCAGAGTATAAAACACACCTTCCCCCCCCCCTAAAAGAGGGTGAAAATTTGGTTGTGTCTTATACACTGAATGTAAGCCCAGCCACCCACCAGCCCCCACCCTTTGGCCTCTGGCTCCCAGTAATTTATCTCCTTGCAGCAAAAGGAGAAAATGGGGCTTGCAAAGGCTGCAAAAGGCTATGGCAATCCCTGCAGCCTAAAGCTGCTGATGGTTGGGAGCCCAGTGCTTAAAATGAAATTGAAAGTGAAACTTACTGTTTGCTGGAAGGAGGCAAATTGCTCCGAAGCAGAGGCAGATTTGTTTTCTTCTACTGAGGGTAAACTAATACAGGCTGTTTGCTGCAAGGAGGTAAGTCAATAATTATAAATGCCTTTAGAATGTTCAAATTATTAGACTTATTTTATAAAGACTGCTTTATTATTGTTCTAGACAACTTAACAAAATGAAGAAGCTTTTTAAAATAAATGCTTGATCTGAAGAGGCCCAGTGCTATTGTATCTTCTTTTAAATAGCAGAGAATAATGTATATTTCCACAAAGATACATCAATTTTAACAGCATCTGTACAAGTATAGTCTGAAATGTTGGCTACAAGGGTCAGAGAGAAAAAGAGGACTAAGGTAGTAGCCCTTTAACTCCATTTAATTTGAACTTTCCTGAAGCTGGTGATTGGAGCTGCTGGCTACAAGGGGGAGTCAGAGAGACAAAGAGAACTAAGGTAGTGGCCCACACACCTAACGGTGCACAAATTATATATCTATAAACCAAAATAGCAATAATACATTCTGGATTAGTGTGCTTGAGATTGTGATTTTATTTTATTTTAAAAAATCCAGCTTAGTTCAATGTAATAGCTGTTTTGCACCTGTCTTTCGCAGTACTCTTTTCAAATTTGGATACTGTCCCCTTTATAAACAAATTACTAGTCTACATAGATTACCTATCTAGAATTTCTAATATGTGCTCTCCAAACAGAAATTAGGTGTCCAATTCAGCCATTCCACTCTATGGAGATGCCACCCTATCAGCCCCCTCTACCGCAAAGATCCTGCATGAGAAGAGCAGTCTGAACAACGGTGGGATCTGGCAGGGTGAGAGCTGTGAACCATAAATAGAAAGCTTTTGCTGTGACCCAGCATAACAGATATAGCGCCCTTGCGGACCTTAATGGGGACACTAAAGAGACAGGTCAAGGTAGTTGTGATAATGATGACTCAAATAAGCAGGGGATCGTGGTCCAAAATGAAGAACATTCTTTGGAAAGGCGAAATGGGGACCCAGATATCACACATCAGTAGCACAAGAAGACCAAGGTATGCAAAAAGAGAATTCACCTTCTGGTTGGTGATTCAATCATAAGGGATGTAAATTTAGCAAAGGATATGGAGGTTTTAAAAGAGGTCAGGTGTCTGCCAGGTGCTACTGCCAGCAGAGACAAGAGGCATATTCTTTTTTTTTATGAAAGTTTTTTTTTCAAAACAAACACAACACATCCTTCTTTACATACTGTAGAAAGAGTATCAGTTGGTTACAAAAAGGCTTATGTGCATCTCTTCCACAGTCAACAAACATAATTCATATTAACTCAAGTATTTTAACTCAGATATTTATATATGTTACCATCATCATATCTCCATTTTCATTTGACTATAATTGTTTAAACGTCCTTCATCATAAAATATACCAAGATTTATTACATAACCACATACTGGCATTTCATTTACTATTTCTAAAATCCTCCAATAATACTGAATCTTTATGTCCTAAACATCCATAATATTTAATAACAAAGTTTTCTAATCCTTCTTTCCAAATCACTGTTTACAATGTACATCCAATTTCCTATGTTGTACCATACCTATATATACATTTTTATCATTATCCCTCCTTTATTTAACTATATCCTGTATCATAACATTTCCCCCCAATATTCAAGACTTAACTGTATCTAACTTAGTTCTTTTTTATTAACCTTTATATATAATACAAAAGAATTTCTAATCTTCCCTTCATGGGTACCATTCAATATTCATATCCTATCATTGCTTATCATAACACTACACATTATATACATTATTATCATTATCAATTATTTATTTAACTATATCTATTGTCACTAAATTTCACTAAGTTTAACTAGTTTTAAATTATACTCTTCCCTCTATCAACCTGTATCTTTCCAGTAGCAAAACAGTCTCATATCTTATGCCATTTGTGGTGTCAATCCTCTAATAATCTCCTTAATCAATTTTATACGGACTCCTCTTAGCAACTCTTTGCTTATAAAATCTCTCGTGTAATTTCAGTGCCCTTCTTCTGTTTCCTTAATCAGCTTATCTTTTATTGTCGGTAGTGTTATCAATGCTATTGCTAATAAGATTTCTCTCTTTAAATCCATAAATTCTTTTGATTTTTCTTCTGTATCTTGCCATCTGGGGTAGATTTCCCCTCCATTTAATTCCTCTTTCAGTATTCCACTCTTTGCATTTTCAGAAACAAACCAATCACCATAAATATCAGCAATTTTAATTTCTTTATATTCATTTTCCTCTTCGATTTTTAGGATTTTAACTGCCACTTTTTCCATTTGATGAACATCTTCAACTTCTTCATCATATTTTGCTGTTAGATGCACTAAGTCTTCCAACTTCTTCTCTATCCTCTCATGTGTATTTGATAATTTCTGTATTTCTGAGAACATCTTTTGCAGACTTAAAACTTCCTTCTGCTGTTGAAATTGTGCCATTATCTCCAGCTAACAAACACTGCTGCTCCAGCTTAGAAGGTTTTAACAAGATTAAGCATAGATTCACAATAGCATTTTATTTTCACCTTTCTCTGGTTAAAAATATACTTCAAAGGAACATCTGTGTGCTTTTCTTCTTATAATTCTCTATAAACAAGCAGTGAGACTTTGAAGTGCCAAGCCAGGCTAATCAGTGAAAAAAAAAGTGTTTCGTTTCCAATACACAAACCTCCAGCCTCCAAGTAGCAGTGTTATTTTTGCAATGTTGCAATTTTCTTTGTTTCTTTTTGTATCTTTTTTGTATTTTAAGTTTAAAAAAAAGTCCAATTCTTAAATGAGTTAGAAAAACACCCACAGTAATGAAAGTGGAAAATTTTAGTTCGTAGGTTACAAAGAATAGTAAAAGAAAAAAATAGAAGAAGAAAACTTAATCAATTTGTTTTAAAAGGCTTGCATAAATTCCATCCGTGAAGATAGCATTTAAAAAGTAAGATAACCCACTGTCCAAAACCATTCCAAATTTAATTCTGCCACTTATTTCTTCTGTTCTCCAATTTAAATTAATTTTTAAGTTTTTTATAGACAGTCACTTTTAAAATGGTAAAAATTCCTCACCAGCTGGAAACACTTTCTCTTTCCGTATCCTTCTGCTTTGGAGCTGCCCTGACTTCATCAGCCTAATGGCTGGATTTTTTGTCACTGGCTTGAAGAACTTCTCTTGGATCAATCAGGGACTTTGTGATGTCCCTGAGATCATCAAGAAGTATTCTTCATGTTCACTGTCTCTGCGGGATGGTTTAGGTCTGTTTGGACCACCCAGCAGCAAAAGTATCAACTACGACCTCAGAGCATTGAGATTACACGTCGTCTCATCACGACTTTGACTCCTCCTCTCAAGAGGAGGCGTATTCTTAAGATAGTCAAGAATTCAAGTAAGGATTGTGACGTTGATGCTATTATATATCTTGGAACAAATGATCTGTCCCAAAAAGATGTACTTTCTGTGCAGAATGTTTTCCAGAGCTTGGGGTATGAACTTAGTAGTACAGGTTGTAGGCTGGTCCAATGAAAAACTGTACAAAAGAGATGGTTTGCACCCATCCAAGAAAGGGACTGAGTTACTTGGCATTAAATTCACAGATTTTCTGGATAAACATTTAAACTGAACAACGGGGACAGAGAATTAATTGATACAGAACATTTCTGTCCCCAGCAATCTAAAATTCATAGAGTTATCTGTGCATGTAACGTAGATGTTTGTGCAGGTAAGATTATCACTCCTGCTGTCAAGCAAAACCAAGCATTTAATAGTGAGTGCCATACCATGTGCATGAATCATATAAGTGGCAAGAAAATAGGGGCAGTGAGCCATAACACAGGTTATGTAGACAATAAACACAGGGTCAATCAAAATGGATTCAAATGTATATACACCAATGCACAGAGTATGAGGAATAAACAGGGTGAATTAGAAAGTCAAGCAAATGGGGGCAGATACGATATTGTTGCCATTACAGAAACTTGGTGGGATTAAACCCATAAATGGAACATACAGCTAGAAGGATTTAAATTATTTAAAAGAAATAGACCAAATAAAAGAGGAGGTGGAGTTGCACTATATAGAAGAAATAACTACATCTCTGCAGAAATAGAGCACAACAATGATGAGAACTATCTTGAATGCATTTGGGTCAATATTAAAGGTTGTGGGGGGGGGAATGACATTGCCATAGGTCTATACTACATGCCACCCAACCAAGCAGAGGAAGTAGGTCAGTGGTGGGTTTCAAAAAATTTTGGAACCTACTCTGTGGGTGTGACCTGCTTTGTGGGAGTGGCTTGCCGGCCATGTGACCAGGTGGGAATGGCTTGCTGGCCATGTGACCGGGTGGGAGTGGTTTGCCAGCCATGTGACTGGGTGGGAGTGGCCAAGACGATGTCACTGAATTCTTTGCCCCAATGGATGAACTACAATAAGATTAAAATAAGTACAAAAACAATAAAAGAGCTACTTACAGAAGGAAGATGACTGTTCTTGCCAGTCTTCAGTATCACTGACGCCAATGAATGGGCTGCACAAAGAAGAGACACAGAAATGAACTCTTTCATTGCATGCACTGCATGGGGATGAAACCAGCACACAAAACAGTAAAAACAGCTATTTACAGAGGGAAGAATACTGCCTTGCTGGTCTTCTGCACCACTACCTCGCCACCTTGCTCCAATAACCTGCACAAAGGAAAGACACAGAAAGCAAGACTTTAACTGCATGCACTGCATTAGCATGAAACAAGCACAAAAAATAATAGAAAAGGAAAATTACTGTCCTTTTTTGCATTTTCTGCACCACCACCTCACCACTTTGCTCCAATAACCTGCACAAAGGAGAGACACAGAAAGCAAGACTTTAATTGCTTGCACTTACACCTTACATAAGAATAACACAATGAAAGAGATACACTCAAGTATTTACTTGTGTTATTGCTTTCCTCGTTGTTAGTTCGGTCCAAGTAGCTATTCAGAAGTTCGCGGTTAGAAGCAATGGTAAAGCAAGATATGGAATTAAACCCAGAAATATCTTGTTGGCTATTTGAAAGGGAGTACAATATATATATTTAATTTTACACATGTTAGCAGCTGCTGAGATTGTGTTTGCACAACAGTGGAAAAACAGAGATATGAAAATGAATAAATATTACAATCTGCAGGAATAAATAAATTGACAATTAAAATCAAGAAGGCTTTGAATACTTTTTCACGTGGGATTTGTTTTAGCAATTGTTAACTAATAGAAACAGAAATTAGAAATCCAAAAGTATGAAAGAAAACACCAATTATATAAGGAAAGGTCACTAAAATGTATAAGGAAATATTACTAGATCATTATTAAGGCATAGATAACTGCGGGACATTACATACCCACACCCACACAAACTATGACAGTGCCAGGAAAACACCAAAAATTAAGAATCCCTCCCCCCCAAAAAAAAGACTGCAAATGAAACCAGTTTTTTTTCCCTAACCCTAAGGACAGGAAAGACAAAGCCACTGGAATAAAAACCATCAAGGCATTGTGAGAAATTATAAAGGACAGTGCCAGGAAGCTCACAGAACCAGCAACCACCTCAGAATTACCAAAACAACAAGGATGAAACACACTAAATCTGGCAAAGCTGCCTTGCACCAAAAGCAGCCACTTTGAGACACATAAACCTGGTCTGAACACTTAAAAGCAACATATTGCATCACAAAGAAAACATTTGCAAAAAGGAATAACATTTCTTGTAGTAAATATATTTTATATATTTTATAAACAATTTAAAAATAAAAATTCTCTAAAAATAATTTTTTTAAAAGATATTCTATAAATAAAAAAAATCCTTAAAAACCATTGATAAGTATTCCACCAGCAATAATTTATACTGTAGCCATTTTAAGGGTACAGCAATAATTTATACTGTAACCATTTTAAGGGTACAGCAATAATTTATACTGTAACCATTTCAAACTACTCCACACACAATAATTTAAAATGAAAGCATTAAAAATATTCCATACACAATAAATTACAATAAAACAATTTTAAACAATTCCAAGCACAATACATTTTAAAGTATTGAGTATAGAATTTTTAAAAATGGTTTATTTTAATTTATTTTGGATAGAATCTTTTTTAAAATAGTCTAAGACCATAAATTGAAGTAAATCATTTTAAAATATTCTATACTCAATACGTTTAAGTAAAACTATTTTAAAAATTTCTATGCACAATAAATAAAATATTATTCTAAAATACATTAAAAAATAAAAGAAAAAAAACCTGGTCACTTACCAGCAGGCAGAATCAGCAGCTCTCCGATGCGATGGATCCGATGCGGTAGATGGATGCAGCAGGGAGCAGGCAGGCAGCGAGGCAGCAGGACAGGTAAGACTGGACTGGAGGGACAAGGGTTGTCGCTAAACACACTGTCTGGCAGGCTTAGCCAGCCAGACGAGGCTGGAGAGGGGGAGAGAGGGGCTTTCAGCTGTCGGCTCGGGAACAAAAGACCCTTTTGAAAAGAGAAAGACTTCAAAAGAGGAATGTTAGCCGTTGGCACCACGCTTTTAAACTGCTCGCCTCCAGCCCGCTCACTGATTGGCTAGACTCCAGCCAATCAATGAGTGGCAGGCTGGGCTAGCCTAGTTTAGTGCAGACAGGCGGGGGAGCGAGCGAGCTGCGACGGGATGGCAAGGGCGAGCAAGCGACAGGGCCGGGGCAGGCATTCCAGAAGTTACTTCAGGGGCCACTGGTCAAACTTCCTCTCACCGGATCGGTGACATTCACCCACCGGTTCACCCAATCCAGTGCGAACCGGCAGAAACCCACCACTGAAGTAGGTGAACATTTTGCTAGTCAGCTAACTAAGGTATGTAGGAAGCACACCACAATAGTAATGGGGGATTTTTAACTACCCTGACATCAACTGGGAAACAAATTCTGCACCAAGTGGAAGATCCAACAGGTTCCTAACAAACCTAGCAGAGAATTTTGTTTCTCAAAAAGTAGAGAAGGGAACAAGGGGATCAGCCATATTGGACTTAATTCTCACTAACAGAGAGGAAATGATAGAAGGTGTTGAAGCCACAGAAACCCTGGGGGCAAGTGACATGCAATATTGGAATTCAATATTATAGAAACACAAGTAATAGAACAAAGTCAAACTAGAGTCTTGGACTTTAAGAGAGCTAATTTCAATAAACGTAGAGAGGGCTTGGGAAGAATTCCATGGATGAGAATCCTCAAGGGGAAAACAATTCAAGAAGCTTGGGAAATTTTGAAAAATGAGATTACAAAAGCCAAATCTAGCACAATACCAATGAAGAAGAAAAATAAGAGCTCCCAAAAGAAACCACCATGGCTGAATAAAGAAAAGCTTGCCACAAAAGTAAAAAATAACGAAAAAAGCTTCTTCCAACATGTTAAAAACAAGAAAAATGTTAAGGAAACAATTGGTCCATTGCTGGGAGAAAGTGGCAAAAAGGTGACAAGCAACAGGGAGAAAGCAGAACTATTTAACTCATTTTTTGCATCTGTCTTTACACAAAGGGATAAAACAGTCAAACGTGTCAAAAACAGCACCGCAAAGATCAGATTAGGAACACAAGTTGAAATAGGGAAGAAAATGGTAAGTGAGCGCCTGTCTACCCTAGACGAGTTCAAATCACCAGGACCGGATGGATTACATCCCAGGGTTCTGAAGATGAGATCTCAGAACCACTGAACCATATCTTTCAGAGATCCTGGAGCACCAGGGAACTGCCAGAGGACTGGAAAACAGTTGATGTGCTTCCCATCTTCAAAAAAGGGAAAAAATAGATCCAGAAAACTACAGACCTATCAGCCTGACCTCAATACCATGAAAGATTCTGGAAAAGATAATCAAGCAACGAATTAGCGAACACCTAGAAGTAATCAAAGTAATAGCCAAAACCCAACATGGGTTTGTCAAAAACAGATCATGCCAGACTAATCTTATTGCATTCTTTGACAAAGTGACAAAATTACTGGACCACAGGAATGCCGCCGATATAGTTTACTTGGACTTCAGCAAGGCACTTCATAAAGTATACCATAACCTACTACTAGATAAAGTAGAAAAATGTGGGTTAGATAGCATCACCACCAGATGAATTCCTAACTGGCTGACCAACAACACTTAACATGTAGTCCTCAATGAAACTGTATCTACATGGAGGGAAGTACCCCAAGGCTCTGTTTTAGGCCAAGTACTCTTCAATATCTTCATGAATGATCTGGATGAGGGGATAAATGGGGAATTTATCAAATTTGCAGATGACACCAAGCTGGCAGGAATGGCCAAAACTCCAGAAGATAGGCTTAAGATACATAAGGACCTTGACAGACTTGAACATTGGGTGCTATCTAACAAAATGAAATTCAATGATGAAAAAGTAAGGTTCTACATTTAGGTAAGAAAAACAAAATGCACAGATACAGTATATGGTACCTTGCTCAATAGTACTAACTGTGAGAGAGATCTTGGAATCCTAGTGGACAACCATTTAAAATATGAGCCAGCAGTGTGCAGCAGCTGCCAAAAAAGCCAACACAGTTGTAGGCTGCATAAGCATAGGGATAGAATCAAGATCACTTGAAGTGTTAATACCACTTTATAATGCTTTGGTAAGGACACACTTGGAATACTGCATTCAGTTTTGGTTGCCACGATGTAGAAAAGATGTGGAGACTCTAGAAAGAGTGCAGAGAAGATGATTAGGGGACTGGAGGCTAAAACATATGAGGAACAGTTGCAGGAACTGGGTATGTCTAGTTTAATGAAAAGAAGGACTAGGGGAGACATGATAGCAGTGTTCCAACATCTCAGGGGTTGCCACAAAGAAGAGGGAGTCAAACTATTCACCAAGGCACCTGAGGTAGAACAAAAAGCAATGAGTGGAAACTAATCAAGGAAAGAAGCAACTTAGAACTGAGGAGAAATTTCCTGACAGTTAGAACAATTAATCAGTGGAGCAGCTTGCCTCCAGAAGTTGTGAATGCCCCAACACTGGAAGTATTTAAGAACATGTTGGAAAGCCATTTGTCTGAATCAGTATAGGGTTTTTTGCCAAGGCAGGGGGTTGGACTAGAAGACCTACAAAGTCCCTTCCAACTCTGCTATTGTATTGTATGGTATGTAACTATACAAACAGTGTATATGGTCTCTACTGTTTGCTGTTTGTTGCAAGGAGGCAAATTGCTGGTTGGCAGAGGCAGATTTTACCCCCTTATTTTCCTCCCCAAAACTAGGTGCATCTTATACTTCAGAGCGTCTTATACTCCGAAAAATATGGTATTCCTTTGAGGCAATGTGATTATGGAAAGCCATGTAAAATAGTTTAAGAAGCCAAAAAACCCACCTTTTTGCCATCTATGCTTTCTTCCAGGTCAGAGAGTATGTGCTGGTGAGGACCTTGCCAAAATGGAGCTCTTCCTTTTCTTTACCAATCTCCTCCAGAGATTTACCTTCCAGCCGCCTTCAGGAACATCTGAAGATGATCTGGACCTGACTCCTGTTCTTGGACTTACGACCCCTCCAGTGCCTTACAAGACCTGTGCTGTGTTATTCTGATCTGAAGGGGGGGGGACTCATAATAAGCTATTTTCTCAGCTTTTAAACAGAGAGTCAAAATCTGACAACCTGATTCCATATTACATTATATTCATTACATTTATTTTATTGGAATTCCACCTTTATTATTTTTACACGTAACTCAAGGAAGTTGTCCTACCCTTATTTTACCAAAGCTCTTTGAGTTAAGAAGGGAGACTGGCCCAAAGTTATGCCAGCTAGAACTCACAGTCTCCTGGTGATTAGCCCAAAGTCACCCAGCTGGATTTCATTGCTAAAGTGGGACCTGAATTCACAATCTCCTGTTTTCTGGGCTGGTGTCTTAACCACTGGACCAAGCTATCTATTGTTCAGGTTTCATATGTTGCCTAAAAGCTGAATAGCAATAATGTATAGACACATAAAATATAGGTTCTGATAGGGAAGAAGAGCGGGAAATCATGAAAAACAAAGTGCTTTGTATCATTATTACTGAATTTTTCTTTTAGGACCTTTTATTTCCTTTGGCTTTTACTATTTTCTCTCCTTTCTATTTCTGTTTAGAAATTTTTGTCTCTTTTACTTTGAGTATTTTAATTACTTTTATAAAAACCAGTCGCTTTTTTTGCAATAGTCCTAATTGTAAATTCATATATTTGCTTTATAAACCTAGTTGTCATTTCTATTATTTCTTCAAAAATCAATAAAATAATATTTTACATCAGGAAATTCCTGATTTGTGGGGCTAATTGTCAACACGAATGGCACAGAACCGAATGAAGCATGATGTAACATCTCTTTGCCCAACACCTCTGGCAAACGTCATAAAACGGGGTCCATGTCATCGATTCTGATCAAGAAAGCCCCCCCAAGGAGCTGATGCAGGAGTTATATGATGCAAACCCCCCTTCAGAGGAGACTATAATTTCCGATGATGGTCTCTCAACATAATAACCTCATAGCTTCCTCTTGTCAAAACCATGCCTCCCGAAGGGCCTCAAACGACACTCCCCTTTCACTTCTAACCTGGAATATTGACAGCTGGTCATCCCATCAAAAGATGAGCTTTTTTAAAAAAAAACAACAACTATATATCACAATTTGTTGTCCTCTTCCTACAAGGGACCTGGGTTTCTTCAGAGGTGAAGCTTGATGGTTCCTGGGTTAAGTCTATCTCGACTTTCCTGGGCAAAACATGTGGGATATCTAAACGTGGTATTATGACCCTAGTTAGCACAATCTTGCAATTCAGATGTGTCTCATTGCCTTCTTTACAGCCATGGGCTGTGGCTACCTTGCCCTCATCCAAACTAGAGAATATTTTGCTTCTTAAAGTTTATATTACTCCTCTTAATAAGAACAATCTGGTCGACAGTATTTTGGAACACATAAAAAGAAGGATCCTTAGTTGTTTGACAAACTTCCCACAGCTGAAATAATAATAGACGGGGATTTAAATACTAAGATGGGTCCAAATGATCCTACATTATTTCACCAATTTAAGATCCATTATGAGGAGAGTCTATTAGAGGAACCCTTGTATTTTAGAGAATTTAAAGACCTAAAAGCTAACTGAACTTGTCTATATGCAAGACAGGTGACTGCACATCTTAACCCATGTATCCTTAATGGTTCCCTAGTTAGAGTTAGGTTATTTGCATTATCAGTATTTGTAAAGTTGACACCCTAAGGTGATAATTTTATACATCTAATTGTCTCTTTTGTTCTATTTTAATATCCTTTGTGTAATTAGTATATTTTGACTTTCTCACCAAAATATGAATCTTCTGTAATGATTGGTCAAGAATCTCCTTAATAGCAGATACCAGCTCAGAATTAGGCAGCCTCATAGCTTCCTCTAGTGATCAAAGACTATTATTTATTTATTTATTTATTTATTTATTTATTTATTTATTTTTCTGGCCAATCAGAGTCCTTAAAAATCAGCAGATTTCAACCACCCACAACAAAACAATACAGAACAACTGATTATTTTAAAAGCAGCAGATTAAAGCCAAAACCTTTGTCCTTATATTTCAAAAGAAAGATTATTCCATGTTTCCTTAATTTGGGTACCTGTAGCAAGCTTTTCCCTGTGGTTTAATAGTAAAGAAGAAGTCTCAAACTGGTGTGCAAAGCTTCAAAAAGGAGTAGTATTTTGTAACTATAGAGAGCCTCTTTTAGCTTGTAAAGGTACAAGGTAATAGTTTCGTAAATTGTTTAAAAAATGAAGGGCATGGCTTATTATCCATCTGAAAAATGAACTCCAAAATGGCTATTTTAGCCAACAACAACATGATTTCGACCCCACCTACCAGGTTCAGCTCACCAGTTGTTCTGGAAGCTCAGCTTCTAAAACTGTCTGCAGCCTGTTGTTGTTATCAGAGGGTATTGAGGGATTTTTCTGGGACTTTTCTCAACCTCTAAGAATCAAGTAGACAAAAGGAAGCATGTTCCCTTCTGTTGTTGTGTTGAAAAAATGATAGTCCAGAGAGAGGAGGTTCTCTGGGGGGGGGGTGTTGCCAGCTATGAATTCACAGTAAATGGGGAGGTTAGGGGACCATGAACGTGGCATGAACTTGCAAGCCTCCCTACTCTTAGAGCTGAAAAGGAAATGTAACCGTCTGTTGGAAGACGTGGTGGACTATTAAAATTTACACCAAAATCTCACCCCTTTTCTTTACTCAGCATCCTTTCAACAAAATAATTTTCTCTGTGTGTGTCTCTCTCTTTTCAGTAAATCACACATTTTTCCATGAATTTCTCTCCCACATCCTCCTTGGAGCCTGTCTCATTTCTTTTCCTTGCAAACACATTCTGTTGCCTTTCCACTTACTTCACCAACACCAACACCACAACAACAACCTGTAATTTACTGTTTCTTTATACAAAAAGGAATCAATTTACTAGCACCTTTCAGTCTGGCACACAGACATTCACATCAACTTTTTACCATCGACATACTCACACACACTTGTAGTGCAATCAGACTGCTTCTGTAAACAATTTCCCGTAGAAAAATTTCATCCCATGCCTTTTCCATGCAAACTAATCATTATAATTAGTTCAGGGAGATTTTTCACAAGCCAATGAGATCAATTTTCTAAATAACTTTTTGTGTCCTATAATTAGAGTGTCTCATCCTCCCTCCAGGTGTTGTAAATGACAACAGATATACAGATATCATCAAACAACATTTCCATACCCGTGGAGGTTTTGTCCCTTTAAATCTCCACTTTTTCTTTTCTTGGGCAACCAGTGACTTGTTCCTCAAGCAGTAGGCAAACTCAAGGAGTGATTCCAATCAAAAATGTGATTGAGGGCATTAACCACTGCCTACCTGTTCCCCACAGTTTTAAGTCCAAGTTGAGAAGCCTACTTAATTTGCTGGCTGGCCAAACATATCACAGTCAAGTCAATCCTATTCAATTCTATATGCTATTATTATAGAGGGACATCTAATAATTTTGAACAGAAATCTCATCAAATTGGTCAAGTCAAATTATCTGAGTCTTCCCATTAACACAGGCTTTACTTTTTATTACCTGCTAAACCTTCGGATGGGAAGAAAAATATACCTTTTCTTTTTTGGTCAGCCCCAATTTCTGAATCATTTTACTGCATGGTAGGGCTTCCCAACCTTTAAGTATTTTCCCTAAAGGACTGGTCAGATCTATTTGCAATTTGGAATTCTTCCTAATTATTTTAGTGAACTTTTCATTTTTACTCAACCATTGTTGATTGTCTATTTCCATAGGTACTGAATCGTGATACCTATCTCTTTTCTGGAGGTGTTCTGTCTCTTCTCTATCTATCTGAGATCTCACTGCAGGCACTGGTCTATTTTTAAAAATCAGGATCTGTAGAGACCTTTGTTCATATATTTAAACACTTCGTTCACATCTGGCCAGGTCTCTCACAAGCTTCTGTAAATGCAGTTTGAACTCCACAATCACTTTGCCTTGCCATTCCAACTGAGCCTCAGGGCGTCTCACACACACACACACACTCACAATCCTCAGGATTCACCACAGTCCTACCCAAACAACTCCACTAACCGCCCAGGCAATTTACCTTACCTGGGTCTGTGCACAAAGTGGCTTATTCTATGGGTTTTACCACTTTAAGTTTCCTTTTGAGTTTCCTACTTCTTTGTTGACCTCTGTTTGATGTATGGGTTTCTTCATGGGCACTAGACCTCTTGTTTCCTTTCTTGGTTGGACTGCTAAAATCAGCAGGGCATACCTTCCTTCCATTGGGGGTCATCTCCAGGATACCCAGATGCCATTCTGGAAGCCACATATTGGGCGCCAAATTGTGTCTAACAATTTCACACCATACTTGGATCAACCAGAAGTAAGATTTATTAAAAATCTTTTTGCAAAGAGCTGGTGAGACATCAGCTTGGCACAGCAACAGAAGTCCACACATAGTTACAGATCTCAGCATATTTTATATAGTTCTATAACCAGCTGCATGTCCCTCCTAGCCAGACCCAGTTGATAAGCCTGGTTCAGTCACATGCTTTCCAACCACCTATAATCTACTATCACCCCATAATATTTAAAGTTAGTCAAGCCCTTATTGTCACCCAAAGTTGCTAAGCAATCAACCTCCTCATATCCCATCCCTTTGATATTCCCTTATCAGTTACCTTATTCCAGAAGAATTATAGCATAGCCATAGAAAAGAACAACAAAGAAACATGAGAGAGAGAGAGAGGGAGAGAGGGAGGGAGGGAGGGAAGGGGGATGTCAAAGTGAATTTGAATTAGATGCATTCTTAACCCAGTCAACGCTGGACTTCATTGTTCCCTTTGTTTATGGAGACTTGATAACAGATTAATTGCCTCCTATGTCAGTCTGGAGACTTGAGAATAAAAGTGATTGGAACCAGCAGTTGTGCCTAGACAGGTGAGGCAGGTGGTTGTAGTTGTTGTGGAAACCCTGGTTGAGATAGGATGTGAACTTGTTGAATCAGTTGGTGAAAACTGGCAGATAAATTGCACATTTGATCTTACATGCCATTTTAGCACCTGCTAAGGGAACGTAAACCCGGCTTGTCCATTCTTGCTGCAGTTCTGGGGTCCGAAGCCATGACGAGTACTTTTGATTAATGTCAAGCGCAGGAAAATCAGAGGTCATAGCAGTTCAAGTGAATATAAACGTTTATTGCAAACTTATGTTTTCTACAAGAATCTGAACTACTAATGATGAAGGCAAATTGGCAATAGATAAGAGTCAATGGAAGTCAAGGTGCACTGGACTTAGATCTCTTGAGGCCGCAAAGGTACTCTAGACTGATGACACATTTGACACATCTCTTAGGCCCTGTCTGGCTACCTTCTAATAATAAAATTTTAAAAAGGCAAGATTAAAGTTTCAAAATCCTCTGTTAACAAACTTTTATTTTAATCAACTTGTAGAAAATTTACCACGGCTTCTTACCTATTCCAAATTATTCCAACAGTTCACATTGATTCATCCTGGATCAAATATCTATTTTCCTTCTTAATACCACCCCTTATCAATAATTGTCTGGTTAAATATAATGTTCAATCTCCAAAGTTGATCTATCTTCCCCAAAAAATCCAGATGAAATTGGTTTCCAGTTGAATGTGATCAATCCATTCCTCAATCTTGTTCAATCCTCTCAAGGAAGACTAATTTATCCACTTATCCACTCAGTTTTCTGCTCTTGAACATCAGGGAGGCATGTGCAGTCAACTCAGAGAGTTCTACTTCTGTAGGGTCCATATGGAGGCGGTTGACTGATTTGACTGACCCCTCCCCACTTTGACCCCCTCCCCATTCTTGGTTTTGGTTTTAATGTCTAATTTTAACTGTTTATGTTTTAACTCTGTATGTCACTATAAACTGCCTAGAGTTACCCTATGACCATGATGGCAAACCTATGGAAGACGTGCCAGAGGTAGTATACCGAACCTTCTCTGTGAGCATGCACGCAATCACCCCAGTTCAGCCAGCTGGTCATCAGGTTTCCAACATGAGCATGTGCTCTGGCCAACTGGTCGTCACGTTTCCGAGGCATGCATGCACTCTGGCCAGCTGGTCATTGGGTTTCCAGCACTCTGGTGCACGATCACTTGCTTTCCGGTTTGGGCACTCTGTGTCTAAAAGCTTCATCCTATGGTAAGATGGGTGGCCAATAAACTTTATAAATAAATAAATAATAAAAAAAATTCTGACAATGAATCTGTTACTTTCAATTCCTTTCATGAATCTTTTTTCATATGCCAGCCACATTTCCTTGTCTGTAATCTGATACCTTGTTGTTTTATGTAATTTAGCAATGGTAGATAAGAGAATTCTTTAAACACAGGAAATATGTGTCACTGCGTTTATTTGGTTTGCCAGCTGTGCCTACATTCTGTGCAGAATGAACTGTCTCTTATCAGCAATGATTTACTGCGCAGGTCATTACATCACATTCCTTCTTCCTTCCTTCCTTTGTCTGTATGCAGGCAGACAAAGGAGCTCTGCCAAGATGTGATTAATTTAGTTAGTAAGTTTGTATTTTTACTTTATTTACAATTAAAATAAATTTTATTAGATTATGCCTCAGGTTTATTTTCACTTACTTCAAAGGTATGCTTTCAAGGAATGCCAAGATTCACACCTCATTAATTCAGGGTGGAATTCAAGAAGTATAGGTCTTCGATGACTTCCGGCAGCCGAAGGCGACGGTCAGGTGCGTCCACCTTCTCGCTGTTTCGGTGGGCTCCCCTGAATCCTAGGGGGAGCACAGGGTGCCTTGGAGGGGCGCCCTGCCATAGGGGCGGCTTGCTGGGACCCCCTGGAGTGGCTGCGGCTGCCGGGGGGGGTCTCCAGCTTTGCCCCAGGAGCCGGAAAGCGTAGGGTGCACGCGGAATGCCACCGCGCGCTTCGCCGAATGCAGCCTGGAAGTAAATGATCAATCTGAATGAAACAGCTGAAGTGCGGTGAGGAGGGGGGGTCTCCCCAGGTCTTTTCCTGTTTTTACTCTATTGACTGGTCTGCAGTTTTTTTTTTGAGACTTTGTTTCAACGCTTGGAGGAGTTAAGATTGGAGGGGGGGGGAATTTCCACCCCCCTTGGAAAAGCGGCACTTGGAAAATCTCTCCCTTGTATGGGAGAGAGAGAAAGTTTAAAATCTACTTTCACTTCCCTTAAATAATGGGGAAAAAAATCTTTTTTCTCTTTTGACCACAACTGCGAGAGAAAGGATGGTTGAACTGATTCTTCTCTAAACTATGCATGGGAACTTTGATTTTGTTGTTTCCTGACCACCTGTACAGGCTGAGCCAATATGGCCAACTTCCTCCTTCTTCTTTGTCTTTATGAATGAGACTCCTCCCTTGGAAAACTTTATGGCTTTGAACTAATTTCCACCCCAGAGACCTCCAGGAGCCTCTTCAAATATGTTTTTCCCCTGGATTTGGAATATTTTGATCCACCTATCTGCTCTAGTTTTGTATTAAACAATTTATTCTCCTTTGGACTTGCTTGTCTGGTGATCCCTACTGGCTGTGCTTTCCCACAGACACCATTTCTTTGTACAGAACAATAACTATCTCCGAGCTTCATGATGGGTCCAAAGAAGTTACCGCCTGGAAAGACTTCATCGGCCCTGACATCTTCTACGTCCAGCCCATTGCTCACCAGTCACAACTGGGATCTTTTTTACAACCTAAAGCCCCTGAAGAGAGTTCAAAGGATTTGTCCATTCATCAGATGCTTCAATCCATCTGAAAGGGACAGGACAAAATGAAAAAACAACTGCAGGACTTAAATGATCAGCTCAGAGAGACGAAACAACAAACCACATGGAATGAACAGAGGATAGGTGTACTGGAGGAGGGTGCAGTTGGGATGAGAGATGACCTGAAGACAATCCAAAGGGGGAATGTAGAATTTGAGAATCATGTGATAAAAATGGAATTTGAAAGGATGTCTTTTTTCCTTAGGTTCCAAAACTTGCCAGAAGTTGAGAATGAAGATCTTAAGGAGATTATGACCACAATGTTAGCAGAATATATTAACAGAGACAAACAACAGCTTTGGTGGGATATTGACCTGATCTATAGGATTAATTCAGCCTATGCAAGAACACACAACGTTCCAAGGGAAGTTCATGTTAAATTTCTTAGAAAAACCACAAGAGATGAGGTTCTAGGAGCTCAAAGGGGAGGACCATTAAAATATGAGGATAAAGAAATAACTATTCTTAAACAGATCCCAAAGAAAGTAAAAGATAAGAGAAGGAAATATTCCTTCTTAGCAAAAAAAATTACACAATAATGCGGTTTGGTTTAGGTGGCTGTTACCAGAAGGCATGTTGTTTTTTTGGGAGGGCAGTAGAATTAGAATCAACACAGTTGTGGAAGCAGAGGCTTTCACTAAAAAACACAGTGCTCTCTTAGGTGACATGGGGGATGTTACACAAGAAACAAAGGAGGGAGGGGCTGAGGCTCTGCCAGTGGACGGGGGGGGAGGGAGGATGCGACAACTAGAAGACTCAGATCACAAAAGTGATTTGAAACATTATTCCAATGTTTGAAACAGAGATGAGCACTTCCCCCTAGAGTTGGGAACAACTAGCACACATGTGCAAAAGGAACTTTTACCTTTCTAACATGAGGAGGGGGACAGAATAAGAAGCAAGAATGAGTTGCCCCATCTATTTATATTTGAAGGAATTAATGTGATGGAGAGTGATTATAAGATGTCACCATATGAAGGGTTCACACATATACTTTCAGGGATTTCTGGAAGATGTATCAGTCACAGAATGTGTGTTATGCTCCAATCATCTCTCATTACTCCTGAATATGAGCTAAGACTGAAGAGAGCTAAGACTTCAATATCTTCAAAAACGACTTAAATGAGGGAATACAAGGGGAACTTACCAAATTTGCAGATGATACTAAGCTGGCAGAAATAGCCAACTCCCTAGAAGATAGGCTCATGGATCTTGACAAACTTGAACACTGGGCACTATCTAACAAAATGAAATTCAATGTAGAGAAAAGTAAAGTCTTACACTTAGGTACGTATATAAACTGGGTGAAACCAGGCTTAATAGCAGTGACTGTGAAAGAGATTGTTAGATACTAGATGTTAGATTCCAGCGGGAACAGAGATTTAATCTAATTGGTTGAAGGGTCTAACAGCTCCCTATAAAAGGGCTGCTGTCAGACTCACCCTTTGCTGGATTGTACATACTTGTTCTGTTACAATAAAGAGCCGTTGTTGCCTTTAGCCTGAGTGTGCCTTTCCATTACCCGATCTAACACTGGCAATGAGGTTGGGATTGGAAGGCAACTAGGCGAACCAAAAAGAGTGTAGCAATCCAGCAAGTAAATCCAGCCTGGAGCTCAGCACGGCTTCAAGCAGCCATTTTTGAGTGGCAAACTCAAAATGCCCTTAGAACACAAAATGGCCATGCATGCCTCACCGACTCCATATGACCCCCACTGGGACTCGTATATGCTGAGGTTCGACTGCTTCCTTGAAGCCAATGACTTCATGGGCGTTTCTGAAGGCCTCTGTCAGGCCTGCAGTGATATTCTTTGTTTTTAGGATCTTTGGCCTGCCACACTTTCTATTATTTCACTGTGCTGTTTCATTAGTGTAGTAGTTGGGAGGGGGAATAGAAAGGAGTAGAATTGTGGAATGTGTTGTTGTCATTTCTTTCTAGAAGCCAAGGTCATCTTTTGTCTCCGCACCTCTGCACCTGACCGGAACCAGCTGGGTGGAGATGCCAGCATGGCCGAAGAAGATTGGACCATGTGATGGATTTGTGGGTGTGGGGATAAGATCATGAACTTTCAACTGGGTGGAATCCCAGGAAGTTTTCAGATTTGGGATTCTACAGAATGATGCCAACATGTCTGTCTTATTAAATTGGAACTTTAAGGATAGCTCTGCCTTGGATTCTGATTTAATTCTGCATGATATTTGGAATGCTGACATTATTATAAAATCTCCTTTTAAAATAAATCACCAGCACCCCAGCACGGGGGCTGGTGAGGGGTGCTGATTTCCCAACGCTGACCGGGTCAGCATAAAATATCAGTGAACAATAATGAGAAAGCCTTTTGAGATAAGAAGCTGAGCTTAGATGTTTCTCTGCAAATCTTCAAAATGCAAAGGAATTTCTGTTTGAAGCTTCTTTACAAAGCCTCAAAGTGCGAAGGTGTTTCTGATTGAAACATTAAAGCATCTGGAAGAATGCAGTGGGGGGGGGAAGTGAAAAGATACTTGGAATCCCACACCAACTTCTTCAGCCCAACATGAGTCAATCTCCCCCCCCCCCCTTCACTAGTGAAAGCAGAAATGGACTGGAGGACTAGAGTGGAGATAATTACTCCTTCCAAACAGAGATAAATGAAATGACCCATTACCCTGCAACTGAGTTGAAGACAGATTCCCTATCAAAATGGGAAATTCAACCCAGCCAGCAAGAAGGGATTTGACCAGCATCTTTCACTTGCCAGCCACTGGAAATTGGGCTGCGGCTTTTGAATGAAGCACCACCAAATTCGGCTTTCTTCCCAGAGTATGGATGTAAAAGATGCCAGTGGGCACCTGCTTGGCCATCAGCATGGGAAAATCCTCCAAGCCAGCAGAAGGGGCCTTGGCCCATAACTTCTCCAAGCCAGCAGAGGGGGCCTTGGCACATAATCCCTCCCTAGCCAGCCATTGTTGGTTGAACTGCAACCTGTGAATCAGGCAACCCCGGGATGGGTCTTAACCCCAGATCATGGATGGAAGGGATGCCCTCCCTCAGCAGATGGCACCATGGCAGATAACTGGGCAGTGGCCAACCCAGGGATTGACCTCCCTACCGGTTCCAGTCTTCCCAGAAATTCCCCAACAGGTTCTTACCCCACCTTCCTACAGAGAAAAGTTCTTGACAAAGGAAGAAGGGATTACCAAGGGGGAAGCTACAGGATGGATAATGGAACAATGTAATGAGGCAGTTCCTAAGTTTAGAGATGTAACTAGGTTCCTTTCCTAGTAGGGGTCAATAAAATGCCACCGTTGCTGTCAACGTGGCCACAGAGCATCAGAGTGCTTGGCTCCAGCCCCAATGCCACAAACGTGCACACCAACCACCATGGCAGTAAAGAGAAGGCCCCAGATGCCAGCAGAAAAGAGTCATCTGAGCCAACAACCTCTGGAAGAGGATCCCCAACCTAAGGTGATGAAAACTCCTACCAAGGGGGAGGCCTCGGAGGAGGAAAATGCCGAAAATGACCCAATGGTGAGTGCACCCATCCGCCCCTTCGCCTTCCAAATCAACCTCCAAGTACCTGAGATGGGGGTGCAAAATCTCTCCCTCTCACAGGAGAGAGAGAGAGAGTTAAAAACTTACTTTCACTTCCCCTAAACAATGGAAAAATAATTTTTGACCACAATTGCGAGAGAAAGGATGGTTCAACTGACTCTTCTCTAAACTATGTATGGGAACTTTGGACTTGTTGTTTCCTGACCACCTGTAGAGGCTGAGCCAAGATGGCCAACTTCCTCCTTCTTCTTCATCTTTATGAATGAGATTCCTTCCTTGCAAGATTCTATGGCTCTGAACTAGTCTCCACCCTAAAGATCTCCAAGAGCCTCCCTAAATACGCTTTTCCCTTGGATTTGGGCCATTTTGATTTATCTAATTGATCTGGTGTTGCACTAGAAGATTTATTCTCCTTTGGATTTGCCTGCCTTGTGATCTCTACCAGCTGTGCTCTCCCACAGACACCATTTCTTTGTACAGACTTATAGCTATCTCTGAGCTTCAAGATGGGTCCCAAAAAATTACCACCTGGCAATGCCTCTTCAGCCCCAACATCTTCTACGTCTGGTAGGATTACTCATCAGTCACAATTGGGGTCTTTTTTACAACCTAAAGCTCCCAAAGAGAATTCAAAGGACTTATCTATTCACCAGATGCTTCAATCGCTCTTAAAGGGACAGGACGAACAGAAAAAACAAATGACAGACCTAAATGATCAGCTCAGAGAAACGCAACAACAAGCCACACGAAATGAACAGAGAATAGGTGTACTGGAAAAACTCCCATTTAAAGCAAAATTGAAATTATGGAATTATCTTGATGTGATTCTATTCTCCCAGGGAAAGTCCAAGAAGAAATTGCGAAAGAGATTGGGATTCGTCAGCCAAGGACAGAAGACCGATTCAAAATGCCTTACACCAATGTTGTAATTCATGAAATTCAAAGGTTTGCTGATATTGTTCCAACCAATTTGCCCCATGCAACCACCATGGGCATAACTTTCAAAGGCTTCTTCATTCCCAAGGTGATTGCTGTGAAATAATCCCATTGTTCATGTTCCAAACTTAATTTATGACCATAATTGAGCTCACAATTTCAATCATAAGTCATGATGGATATAAAGTGGGTCACCATGTTTCCACTTTATATGCCCAATATTATGACCTTTTTTGTGGCACTCATTAAGCAAATATTGGGATCATAAAGTGAACGCTGTGGTCATTAAGTGAGCCCAGTATTCACTGTAGCACTTTTTAGCCAGAAACAGAAAGTAAATGCCGGTGTCTAGCAAAAAGATAAATTGCAGTCATATGTTCATGGGAGGCTGCAAACAGCCATAAATGTGAGATGCTTGCCAAGTACCCAAAATATAGCTATGTGATCATACTGATCATACTGGGTGGGAAGTCCAGGACATTGGAACTTCACATCTATTGTTTTTCAGGATCTGTTGTAGGTAGCTGATAATCTATTTGCTTGGGGTTTTTTCCCTTAAACCTTTTTGAACTAGTATTTCTCCACCATTCAATCAGAAATGAAGAAATTTTCTAGCAAAACAAGAAAGATCAGTTGCTTTTCAAAAGAAAGCACCTTTGGGACTCTGTCAAAGAAATTAACCTAATCAGGGCAAATTATCATTGTTTTAATTTGATGGAAGAATTTGGTACTGACAGACTCTTGCAGACAAAAGAATGGAAATTCAAGAGGATATATTCTCTTTCACAAAGACATAAATCCTTTTCAGGATTTCATCTCATATGGATTTCCAAGGGCCAAAAAGATAGATTATGTGGACATTTTACCAAATACCTTTTCTGTTAATTTAACAGTTAAAACAAAAGCATTTTTTAGATGGAGACTAATTGAAGTAATACTTCAAAAAGAATGGATTGGGGGGTACCATAAAAAAACAAAATGAGGTATTTGGATAAAAAAATATGGAGGTAAAGACTGTTACAACAGCAAGGTTATAGCTGAGGGTATTTTGTTCACTACAATTCATAAGAAAAAATGCAAAGTAGATTAGAAGAAAATTTTTAAAAGGATGAATTACAGAAAATCCCAGCAGGCTACACTACTGGTATTTTACATTGAATTAAATTTTTATAACAACTATCCGTTAACTGTGAGAGAAATAGAAACTAAATTAAAATATGTGAAGCAGAAAAATTCTGAGTTTTCTAAAAAGTCAGAAAACTGTTATAAAAAGAAAGCAGAAAGACAACTATATTAAGGATACAGGATGACAACACAACTTTGATAGATAGGGTTAGTATAAAGAAATGCTTTCATGATTTTATTTACACTTACATGAAAGGCAAGAGTTATTGGCAAATATTGATGAATACCTGAAGAAATAGGATTTACAAAAACTCACATAAGCTCAGAAACAAATAATGAACAGTCTCATAATAAAAACCTTCCAAATATTGGAAGCTATAAAGAAAATTTAAAAAGTCAAGGCACCAGGGCCAAAAGGACTATTTTATTTCTATCACAATTTATGTTTTGAAGATCAATTTTTATTGCCATTAAAGAATTTGATGAATTTGCCTTATTATCAAAGGAAGAACAAGATTTAACTTCAGATCTTATGGTATTTTATTCATGATTATATATGTAGATTCCTACGTAGAGGACAACTAAGGGACAATATAAGAACTGTTTGGATATAATGGATTATGACTAATACCAAATAAGAAACAAGTAGCTGTGAAACTTTTGGATGCTGAGAAAGCCTTCGATAATTTGAACTGGGATTTTATCTTCAAAGTTGTGGAAGAGTTGTGGAAGATATGGCCTTTCGGGATAATTCTCTTGGAGGGATTAAATCTATTTATACATGCCAGAAAGCACATATTACTAGTTTTGATAGTACAGGAATACCAGAATGGTATAGAACAGTGGTCGGCAAGCCACGGCTCGCGAGCCACATGCGGCTCTTTACACATTTTAATGCGGCTCTTCTGTGTGCTGGGCGCCCGCTCCCCTCCCTCCTCTCGGGCACTTCAAAACAAGCGCCCCTTTCCCTTTTTTCTTTTCGACCCACAATGATTAGGGAGGATCCTGAAGTCGGGCGGGGACGAGAAGCGAGGAGGCAGAAAAAGAAACGGAGGCTAAGGAGCTTCCCCCCGCCCCCTCCCAGCAAAAATCTAACCGGGGAGCCGGGCGGGCAGTAGCAAATTAGCCGATCATGCCGCATGATCAGTTAATTTGCTACTACCCACGCGGCGTAATCGGCTAATTTGCTACTGCCCGCCCAGCTCCCCGGTTAGATTTTTGCTGGGAGGGGGCGGGGGGGGAAGCTCCTTAGCCTCCGTTTCTTTTTCTGCCTCCTCGCTTCTCATCCCCGCCTGACTTCAGGATCCTCCCTAATCACTGTGGGTCGAAAAGAAAAAAGGGAAAGGGGCGCTTAAAGGTTCAAACAGTAGAGCAAACGCTTCAGAGGCAACAGTTTTCACAGGGAATTAGAACAGAGAGCCCTGGAGTTTCGCTGCCCACCCGGTCAGACCTCGCTTTCCTCGCATGATTGGCTAATTTGCTACTGCCCGGCTCCCCGGTTAAATTTTTGCTGGGGGGGGGAAGCTCCTTGGCCTCCGTCTCTTTTTCTCCCTCCTTGCTTCTTGGGGCTCCACCAATGGGGGAGCAAGGCCCAGCACCAGGCTTTGGGCTAACACAGGGGTCTGCAATGTTGGCTGTTTTAAGACTGGTGGACTTCAATTCTCAGAATTCTGGGAGTTGAAGTCCACCAGTCTTAAGAGCCAATTTTGCAGATCCCTGGGCTAATATGATTGATGCCCTTGGTGGACTTCAATTCTCAGAATTCTGGGAGTTGAAGTCCACAAGTCTTCAAGCTGTCAGGTTTGAAGACCCCTGGGGTTTTTTTTCTAAAGGGTTAGGGGTGCAAGGGTCTTGCAACTTGACAGCTTTAAGACTTGCACACTTCAATGCCAGAGTTCCTGAGCCAATATGACTGGAGGAGGAATTCTGGGAGTTGAAGTCCACAAGCCTTAAAGCTGTCAGGTTTGAAGACCCCTGGGTTTTTTTTTTCTAAAGGGTTAGGGGTGCAAGGATCTTGTAACTTGACAGCTTTAAGACTTGCGTGCTTCAAATGCCAGAGTTTATTGAAACTAAAAACAGTGTACCATCCTATGTATTTTCGGTTTTAAAAATGTGGCTCTCAAAATAAATTTCAATCGTGGTTTTGGCGAGATTTGGCTCAGTTGAAAAAAAAGGTTGCCCACCACTGGTATAGAACATCTAATGAAGAAACTGAACCATTTGGGCATATTGGCTGGTTTTAAAATTAATCAAAAGAAGAGAAAGATGTTCACAATAAAATAGAAAAAAGGATAAAAAAAAAGAGTAAGATTAAATATCTAGGGGTCACACTGACCAGTATGAATTGCATGTTGTTTTAGAAAATATGTTAAAATATGGAATGATGTTACAAAAGACAGCAAGATGGAACAAATTACTGCCATTATTGGGTAGACTTTTGGTTATTCAGATGAATGTCTTTTTCAGGATGTTATTTTTATTTCAGACTATAATTATGTTGTCAATTGGTTTACCTTTAAAACAATGGCATAAAATTGCATTGTAATAATTTCTACAACAAAGTGTTAAATGGAAAATACTCTTCTTTATATAATTTCAATGTTTAGGGCATGTACATCGTTCCCTTGCTGACCTCTGTGCTCCATGATGAATCCCAGTGGGAGAAACCTCATGAATTCTATCCTGAGCATTTTCTTGACTCTGAAGGAAAATTTGTCAAAAGAGATGCATTCATGCCTTTCTCTGCAGGTAACATCACTCTTTATATGCGAAAAGCTACCCTGGAAAGAGTTTCAGTGCAATCTTCAGTTAGGAAGATTAATTATTTCTTTAAGATTATAATTATCTCTTTGAGGCAATGCGACTATGGAAACCCATGTAAAATAGTTTAAGAAGCCAAAAAAACCCACCTTTTTTGCCATCTATGCTTTCTTCCAGGTCAGAGAGTATGTGCTGGTGAGGACCTTGCCAAAATGGAGCTCTTCCTTTTCTTTACCAATCTCCTCCAGAGATTTACCTTCCAGCCGCCTTCAGGAACATCTAAAGATGATCTGGACCTGACTCCTGTTCTTGGACTTACGACCCCTCCAGTGCCTTACAAGACCTGTGCTGTGTTATTCTGATCTGAAGGGGGGGGGGACTCATAATAAGCTGTTTTCTCAGCTTTTAAACAGAGAGTCAAAATCTGACAACCTGATTCCATATTACATTATATTCATTACATTTATTTTATTGGAATTCCACCTTTATTATTTTTACAAGTAACTCAAGGAAGTTATCCTACCCTTATTTTACCAAAGCTCTTTGGGTTAAGAAGGGAGACTGGCCCAAAGTTATGCCAGCTAGAACTCACAGTCTCCTGGTGATTAGCCCAAAGTCACCCAGCTGGATTTCATTGCTAAAGTGGGACCTGAATTCACAATCTCCTGTTTTCTGGGCTGGTGTCTTAACCACTGGACCAAGCTATCTATTGTTCAGGTTTCATATGTTGCCTGAAAGCTGAATAGCAATAATGTATAGACACATAAAATATAGGTTCTGATAGGGAAGAAGAGCGGGAAATCATGAAAAACAAAGTGCTTTGTATCATTATTACTGAATTTTTCTTTTAGGGCCATTTATTTCCTTTGGCTTTTACTATTTTCTCTCCTTTTTTGCAATAGTCCTAATTGTAAATTCATATATTTGCTTTACAAACCTAGTTGTCATTTCTATTATTTCTTCAAAAATCAATAAAATAATATTTTACATCAGGAAATTCCTGATTTGTGGGGCTAATTGTCAACACGAATGGCACAGAACCGAATGAAGTATGATGTGACATCTCTTTGCCCAACACCTCTGGCAAACGTCATTAAATGGGGTCCATGTCATCGATTCTGATCAAGAAAGCCCCCCTAAGGAGCTGATGCAGGAGTTATATGATGCAAACCCCCCTTCAGAGGAGACTATAATTTCCGATGATGGTCTCTCAGCCCAACATCATAACCACATAGCTTCCTCTTTTCAAAACCATGCCTCCTGAAGGGCCTCAAACGACACTCCCCTTTCACTTTTATTCTGGAATATTGACAGTTGGTCATCCCATCAAAAGATGAGCTTTTTAAAAAAACTATATATCACATTTTGTTGTCCTCTTCCTACAAGGGACCTGGGTTTCTTCAGAGGTGAAGCTCGATGGTTCCTGGGTTAAGTCTATCTCGACTTTCCTGGGCAAAACAGGTGGGATATCTAAATGTGGTATTATGACTCTAGTTAGCACAATCTTGCAATTCAGATGTGTCTAGTTTGGATGAGGGCAAGGTAGCCACAACCCATGGCAGTAAAGAAGGCAATGAGCAGTGATGTGCAGTCATGGGAGGCAGGGGAGGCAGAGCCTCACCTCTCTCATGAAAAGAAAAAAAAGGGAAAAGGGAAAAGCGAGTACTGAGGTGAGGCTTAAAAAAGCCTCTAAAAAAGGGAGGACTGTGACATCTTTGATCTTTACAAGCATGCAAGCAAAATACCCCAGGATCACGATGGCGGGGACAGCAACTCCTTCCGTTTTGCTGCGGAGAAGAGCCATGCTGTGCAGGAGGCTCCTCAGCGCTAGCCTCAGATCAGCACGAGCCGCTCAGGAAGGAGGGGAATGGGACCGCATTTGCAAGAGGCTCCTCAGTGCTAGCCTCAGATCAGTGCAAACCACTCAGGAACGAGGGGAATGGGACGAGCACGAGCCACTCAGGAAGGAGGGAAATGGGACCTCATGTGCAGGCTGCTCAGCGCTAGTCTCAGATCAGCATGAGCCGTGGTCCCATTCCCCTCCTTCCTGAGTGGCTCTGAGGCTAGCGCTGAGGAGCCTCCCACACAGCGTGGCTCTTCTCCGCAGTGGAAGGAGTTGCTGTCCCCGCCATCATGATCCTGGGGTATTTTGCATGCACGCTTGTAGAGATCAAACTTGTCACAGTCCTCCCTTTTTTAAAGGCTTTTTTTAGCCTCACCTCACTACTCTCTTTTCCCTTTTCCCTTTTTTTTCTTTTCATGAGAGCGGTGAGGCTCTGCCTCCCCTGCCTCCCATGACTGCACATCATTGCTCATTGCCTTTTTTACTGCCACGGGTTGTGGCTACCTTGCCCTCATCCAAACTAGAGGATATTTTGCTTCTTAACATTGTTATATTACTGCTCTTAATAAGAACAATCTGGTCAACAGTATTTTGGAGCACATAAAAATAATGATCCTTAGTTGTTTGACAAACTTCCCACAGCTGAAATAATAATAGAAGGGGATTTAAATACTAAGATGGGTCCAAATGATCCTACATTATTTCACCAATTTAAGATCCATTATGAGGAGAGTGTATTAGAGGAACCCTTGTATTTTAGACAATTTAAAGACCTAAAAGCTAACTGAACTTGTCCATATGCAAGACAGGGGACTGCACATCTGAACCCATGGATCCAACCTACCAAAAACAGCACCATAAAAATCAGATTAGGAACACAAGTTGAAATAGGGAAGAAAATGGTAAGTGAGCACCTGTCTACCCTAGACGAGTTCAAATCACCAGAACCAGATGGATTACACCTCAGGGTTCTGAAGGAACTGGCAGACGAGATCTCAGAACCACTGAACTATATCTTTCAGAGATCCTGGAACACCAGGGAACTGCCAGAGGACTGGAAAAAGCTGATGTGCTTTCCATCTTCAAAAAAGGAGAAAAAAATAGATCCAGGAAGCTATAGACCTATTAGCCTGACCTCAATACCAGGAAAGATTCTAGAAAAGATAATCAAGCAACGAATTAGCGAACACCTAGAAGTAAACAAAGTAATAGCCAAAAGCCAACATGGGTTTGTCAAAAACAGATCATGCCAGACTAATCTTATTGCATTGTTTGACAAAGTGACAAAATTACTGACCAGAGGATTGCCGCCGATATAGTTTACTTGGACTTCAGCAAGGCATTTGATAAAGTAGACCATAACCTACTAGATAAAGTAGAAAAATGTGGGTTAGATAGCACCACCACCAGATGGATTCATAACTGGCTGACCAACCGCACTCAACATGTAGTCCTCAATGAAACTGCATCTACATGGAGAGAAGTATGCAATGGAGTACCCCAAGGCTCTGTTTTAGGCCCAGTACTCTTTAACATCTTCATCAATAATTTGGATGAGGGAATAAATGGGGAACTCATCAAATTTGCAGATGATGCCAAGCTGGCAGGAATAGCCAACACTCCAGAAGATAGAGTTAAGATACAGAAGGATCTTGACAAACTTGAACATTGGGCACTATCTAACAAAATGAAATTCAATGGTGAAAAAAGTAAGGTTCTACATTTAGGCAAGAAAAACAAAATGAACAGGTACAGTATAGGTGGTACCTTGCTCAATAGTAGTAACTATTAGGGATCTTGGAATCCTAGTGGACAACCATTTAAATATGAGCCAGCAGTGTGCAGCAGCTGCCAAAAAAGCCAACACAGTTCTAGGCTGCATAAACAGAAGGATAGAATCAAGATCAGGGGAAGCATAAATACCACTTTATAATGACTTGGTAAGGCCACACTTGGAATACTGCATTCAGTTCTGGTCGCCACGATGTAGAAATGATGTGGAGACTCTGGAGAGAGTGCAGAGAAGAGCCACAAAGATGATTAGGGGACAGGAGACTAAAACATATGAAGAACGGTTGCAGGAAGTGGGTATGTCTAGTTTAATGAAAAGTGGAACTAGGGGAGACATGATAGCAGTGTTCCAATATCTCAGGGGTTGCCACAAAGAAGAGGGAGTCAAACTATTCTCCAAAGCACCTGAAGGCAGAACAAGAAGCAATGGGTGGAAGAACAACTTAGAACTGAGGATGGAGGAGGAGCTTCCGAGGCAAATGGCGGCTTTCGCGTGAGCTCCGCAGAATTGCGGAGGGGTCTCCCTGTTGGGAGAGGTGCTGCTGACCCTCAATGCCATTCCGAGGGTCGTGCTTTGTCGGTGACCACCCCCCGACTCTGCCCTGGCTATGATGGGTCGGGCAGGGCATTCAGGTGGTCAGCTGGCTAGCGGGAAGCCGGGAACTCCGAGGACGCCGAGGACGCCGAGCGCGGATTGAGTATGGGAGCGCCGAACGCCGAATGCCATTCGCCTCTCGCTGGGCGCTGGGCGGAGAATGGAGAACGGAGCGGAGAAGGAGTAGAGGCAGGAGGCGAGGCAAGAGACGAGCAAGAGACCAGCGGAGGTATGCAGTGGGGCGCTCGTCTGGTTGTGGGTGCTCGTCTGGCTGGTGGGAGTGCCAGATGCTGAGCGGAGCGCCGGGCGCTGAGCTGAGAGACGAATGGCGAGAGGCGTTGAGACGGAAAGATGGAGAGATGCGTGGAGCCATGGTTGGTGATTAGCATGTTGGCGTGTTGGCGTGTTGGCGTGCTGGCGTGCTAGCCGTGGCACTGGTCAGAAAGCTGGAAGACCGCCTCGTTGTGTGGAGAGGAGAAGATGGGAGACTTAAACGAAGCGGCTGGTGGAGGGGGGAGCTGAGTAAAGCACTTTAGAACAAAGACAACTGGAATGGCAAGCCTGAAATCTAGGTTGGAGCTTTAAACTTTACCATCCCGTCCCTTGACTTTGCCTTTTAACATCTTTTAACATCTTGCTTTGCTGGCTCCTACACCTTCTTGAGACCCTCCCCAGTGAAACCCAGATAGTCGACTAGCCCACTAACTCACCCTTTCCACCTAGGGTAAGGAAAATATCTACGACAAACTATGATACTATGATACATCTTCAGCACCTGTAACCAACTAATTTTGCCCCTATGATTTTATTCTTATGCACACGAAGTCGGATTTACTGCGGCTGCGGGAGTCCCCTCTCTCGCAGGTTTGGCCTCCTGCCCTCTCGAGGGCCCACCTTGAGGACGGGTTTATTAACCCAGAGAGGTGGAGGAAGCCTAAATTAAGGGGTTTTTTAGTAAAGAGTTTTTTAAGAGTTTATAGGGGTTCCAGGGTTGGGGGGGTGGGTGGATCAGGTCAGGAGTGATGATAGAGCCAGGTCACTAGGTGTGGTCGGGAGGGGAGGGAGTGGAAGGGAGGAGGAGGGGGAGGATATCGTTCCAATACAGGGCTCTTTGATTCCAACGGTCGTAGGGAGGGGCAGGTGCGAGGACAGATTAAGAACCCGTAGTCGGTTGGGAGACCGTGGTTGTTGGTTACACCCGGTCGCTTGTACCAACCCCCGCGTACTAGGTGGTCAGGAGCTGCAGACCCAGGGCCTGAGGCTGTTGTTATGCAATGCGAGGTCCGTTGTCAACAAGGCCCCCCTCATTTTCGATCTAATTCTTGAGGGGGAGCCGGACCTCGCAGGAATAACGGAGACCTGGTTGGGCCACGAGGGAAGTTTACCCCTCGTGGAAATGTGCCCACCAGGTTACCGAGCATTTCACCAGCCTCGGGCCCAGGGAAGGGGCGGTGGGGTAGCAGTGATTATTCGGGAGGACTTAGAGCCGAGGGAGTCCACTGTACCGCAGACATCCGGGTGTGAGTCCCTTGTCGTGAAGTGGGGCCCTGGGAGACAGTTGGGCCTGATGATAGTATACCTGGCTCCTCGCTATACATCAGCAGCCCTGCCTGAACTCCTCGAGCTAATCGCATCGGTGGCGGTTGAGACCCCCAAACTTTTAGTGATGGGGGATTTTAACCTGCAATCGGTGGGAGAAGCGTCTGAGGGGGTTCGGGAGTTCATGGCTTCCATGACAGCCATGGACCTGACTCAATTGATCCAGGGCCCGACACACGAGGGAGGCCACACGCTGGACCTTGTTTTTTCTCTGGTCACTGGTTGAGTGATCTGGGAGTAGGGGATTTAACCATCACTCCCCTGTCATGGTCAGATCACTCACTTCTCCGGCTTGACTTCCCTGGTGCTACCACCCTCTGCGGGGAGGCGGAGCCGGAAGATATCAGATGGTTCCGCCCCAGGCGCCTGATGGAACCAGATAGGTTCCAGATGGAGCTTGGGCCACCTCCTGTAGCCCTGACCCGCCCCCGGGTAGAGGACCTGGTGGTCGCGTGGAATAATGCGACTACCGGGGCCTTAGACCGAGTGGCACCTTTGCGGCCTCTCCGGCGGCAACGATCCACCCTGGCCCCTTGGTTTACCGAGGAGCTAAGGGTGATGAAACGCCACAAGAGACGCCTAGAGAGTCGTTGGAGATCCTCTCGTTCCGAATTTGACCGAGCACAGGTACGAACCCATTTAAGGACGTACCTTGTGGCATTGAGAGCGGCCAAACGTCAATATTGTGCCGCTCTCATTGCATCCGCAGAGAACCGCCCTGCCGCCCTGTTTCGGGTGTCCCGCTCCCTTCTGTTTCAGAGGCCGCGGGAGGCCCCTTTACGGGGCAGGGCAGAGGAATTTGGGAAATATCTGCAGGATAAAATCGCTCAAATCCGGAAGGAATGGGTCCCTTTCAGTGGTCTAGTGGAAAAGTCCGAGGCGAGTCTTGAGAGACCATTCTGGGAGGAGTTTGATTTGGTTGCCATCGAGGATTTGGACAGACTGCGTGGACGGCTGCGACCTACCACATGTTTACTGGACCCGTGCCCCTCCTGGCTTCTACTGGCATCCTGGGAGGTTACATGCGACTGGCTCCTGGGCCTAGTGAACGCTTCGTTGGGCGAGGGGTCTCTTCCGGCCGCCTTGAAAGAGGCGGTGGTGAGACGCTTACTCAAGAAGCCTTCCCTGGACCCTACGGAGCTAGCCAATTATCGTCCTGTCTCCAACCTTCCCTTTCTGGCGAAGGTTGTAGAGAGTGTGGTAGCTTATCAGTTTCCGCGACACCTGGAGGAAAATGATTATCTAGACCCGCGCCAGTCCGGCTTCCGACCCGGGTGGATGATCTCTGGAGGGCCAGAGATAGGGGTTGTTCCTCTATCCTGGTCCTATTAGACCTCTCGGCGGCTTTTGATACCATCGACCATGGTATCCTGTTGCACCGACTGGGGGGGTTGGGGGTTCGAGGCACCGTTTTGCGGTGGTTCGGCTCCTACCTTTCCGGCCGGACACAACGTGCGTTGGCAGGGGAGCAGAGGTCGACCCTAAGCCCCCTCACTTGTGGGGTGCCACAGGGGTCGGTCCTCTCGCCACTCCTGTTCAACACATATATGAAGCCGCTGGGCGAGATCATTCGTGGTTTCGGGGTGGGATATCATCTGTACGCTGATGATACCCAGCTGTACATTTCCACCCCGAACCACACCAACGAGGCCGTCGAAGTGATGTCCCGGTGCTTGGAAGCCGTACGGGTCTGGATGGATGGCAACCGACTCAAGCTCAACCCCTCCAAGAGTGGCTGTGGGTTCCGGCCCCCCGGTTCAACCAATTGCTTCCATCTTTGGCCATTGGGGGCGTACAACTGGCCCCTGTGGAGCGGGCACGCAATTTGGGCATCCTCCTGGATGCCCGGCTGTCCATGGATGACCATGTGACAGCCGTGGCAAGGGGGGCGTTCCACCAGGTTCGCCTGGTGCGCCAATTGCGCCCCCTATTGAACCTGGATGCCTTACGCACAGTCACTCATGCGCTGGTGACGTCTCGCCTGGACTACTGCAATGGTCTCTACATGGGGCTTCCCTTGAGATGCACTCAGAGACTGCAGTTGGTCCAGAATGCGGCCGCGCGGGTGATTATGGGGAGTACAAGGTACTCCCATGTGACACCTCTCCTGCGCGAGCTGCACTGGCTTCCTGTGGTCTATCGGGTGCGTTTCAAGGTTCTGATTATGATCTTTAAAGCGCTCCATGGCACAGGACCTAGCTACCTGCGGGATCGCATCCTGCCCCATACATCCCTACGACCAATTCGCTCGCACAGAGAGGGACTTCTCCAGGTGCCGTCCACCAAACAGTGTCGGGGGGCGACGCCTAGGAGCAGAGCCTTCTCTGTGACGGACCCAGCCCTGTGGAATGACCTCCGCCCTGATATCAGGACTACCTCTGACCTCTGCTCCTTCCGTGCAAAGCTCAAGACCCACCTCTTCCAATTAGCTGGCCTGGCTCAACTATAGTTTTACCTTACCGCTCCTGACGGGTTTTTTAAATCTTGTAATTTAATTGAGGGTGTTTTAAATTGTCAATTTTAAATTCTATTTTATATATTTGTTACCTCCTCCAGGTATATGTGTATGTACGTGTATGTGTTTATTTTTATTTGTATATGTATTGTTCATTTGTATATTTTATGTTTTTTTATTGTACGCCGCCCCGAGTCCTTTAGGACGCCGCCCCGAGTCCTTTATTATTATTATTATTATTATTATTATTATTATTATTATTATTATTATTATTATTATTATTATTATTATTATTATCATTATCATTATCATTATTATCATTATTATTATTATTATTAAATTTCCTGACAGTTAGAATAATTAATCAATGGAACAGTTTGCCTCCAGAAGTTGTGAATGCCCCAGCAGAAGTCTTTAAGAAGATGTTGGATAGCCATTTGTCTGAAATGGTATAGGGCAGTGATGGCGAACCTATGGCACGAGTGCAACAGGTGGCACTTGGAGCCATTTGTCAGGGCATGCGAAGCACTGCCCTGTCAGCTGGCCAGCTGGCCAGCTGAGTTCACCTTTTTAAAAGCCATTTTCACCCTCCCCAGGCTCCAGAGGCTTTATAGGAGCCTAGGGAGGGCAAAAAGAGCCTCCCCCACCCTCCCAGAGGGCCTCCGGAGGCTTCAGGGACCGTCCGGAGGCTTCCCTGACGCCTTCGGAGTGCTTAAAACCACCCTCCAAGCAAACCAGAAGTGACTTCCGGTTTGCTCGGAGGGTCATTTTAAGCATTCCGAAGGCTTCAAGAACCATCCGGAGGCTTCCCTGATGCCTTCGGAGCGCTTAAAACGACCCTCCGAGCAACCCGTTTTAAGCGTTCCGAAGGCTTCAGGGACCGTCCGGAGGCTTCCCTGACGCCTTCGGAGCGCTTAAAACCACTCTCCGAGCAAACCGGAAGTGACATCCGGTTTTCTCGGAGGGTCATTTTAAGCGTTCTGAAGGCTTCAGGGACCTTCCGGAGGCTTCCCTGACGCCTTCGGAGCACTTAAAACGACCCTCCGAGCAACCCGGAAGTCACTTCCGGTTTGCTCGGAGGATCCTTTTGAGCGCTCCGAAGGCTTCAGGGAAGCCTCCTGACGATCCCTGAAGCCTCCGGAGGGCCTCCGGGGCGGGTGCGGGGGGGGGGGTTTCGCCCTCCCCAGGCTCCTATAAAGCCTCTGGAGCCTGGGGAGGGCGAAAAAAGCTTGTAAAAATGGGGGGTTGCGCGTTGTGCGTGCATGCACACTGGGGGTCGCGCGTTGCATTATGGGTGCGGCACGCCTGCACACGACCCCCCTGCGCTCCCCCCACTTGTGGCATGCGAGCCAAAAAAGGTTTGCCATCGCTGGTATAGGGTTTCCTGCCTAGGCAGGGGGTTGAACTAGAAGACCTCCAAGGTCCCTTCCAACTCTGCTATTGTATTGTATTGTATTGTATTGATCCTTAATGGTTCCCTAGTTATAGTTAGATTATTTGCATCATCCATTATTTGTAAAGTTGACACCATAAGTTGATAATTTTATACATCTAATTGTATCTCTTGTTCTATTTTAATATCCTTTGTGTAATTAGTATATTTTGACTTACCCACGAAAATATGAATCTTCTCTAATGATTGGTCAAGAATCTCCTTAATAACAGATACCAGCTCAGAATTAGTCAACCTCATAGCTCCCTCTAGTGATCAAAGACTATTTTTATTTATTTTTCATTTCATTTTTTCTGGCCAATCAGAGTCCTTAAAAATCAGTAGATTTCAACCACCCACAACAAAACAATACAGAACAACTGATTGTTTTTAAAGCAGTTGATTAAAGCCACAACTTTTATCCTTATATTTCAAAAGAAAGATTATTCCATGTTTCCTTAATTTGGGTACCTGCAGCAAGCTTTTCCCTGTGGTTTAATAGTAAAGAAGTCTCAAAATGGTGTGCAAAGCTTCAAAAAGGAGTAGTATTTTGTAACTATAGAGAGCCTCTTTTAGCTTGTAAATACTACTACTAGACTAAGGTGATAGTCTCATAAATTGTTTAAAAAATGAAGGGCATATCCATTTGAAAAATAAACTCCAAAATGGCTGTTTTTAGCCAACAACAACATGATTTTGACCCCACCTCTCGGGTTCAGCTCACCAGTTGTTTTGGAAGCTCAGCTTCTAAAACTGTCTGCAGGCTGTTGTTGTTATCAGAGGGTATTGAGGGATTTTTCTGGGACTTTTCTTAACCTTTGAGAATAAGGTGACGAGACGTCCTGCTTTTTGCGGGACAGTCCCGATTTTTAACAATTTGTCCCGCGTCCCGTGGTGTTTTTAAAAAGTCCTGATTTTTGGAAAGAATGCATGACAAGCTAGGGAACGGCGGGAGAATGGGAAGGGAATGTTCGGCGGCCATGTGGCTATTTAGCCAGGATCAATATTCCCTCTAAGGTGCGCGGCTGCATGTCTGCACATGTGGCAAGAAAACACCGCGCAGCAGTTTGTAACTGCCGCGCAGTGATTTCTACTGTCACAGGCTCCGGAAGCAAGGGAGGTCCTTTGCAGGTGGCTAGACCTGGCCACCCACAAAGGACCTCCCCGGACTTGTTTTGATGAATGTGAGGCGACTAATGGTAGTTTGCGCCGGCCGCGCCTGCTCAAACTATTGTCAGTTGCCCCTTGTTCAGTAAAGCAAGCCTGGGGAGGTCCTTTCTGAGCAGCAAGTCCTAGCCGCTTGTGCCTGGCGCCGCAGCTGAAGTGAACCCACAAAGCCCCCGTCGCCACTAGAATAACTGCTGCTGCTGCCGCCTCCTCCTCCTCCTCCAACAGCATTTGCTGCCTGATGCTGCAGCTGAGGTTAAGCTGCCAAAGCTCCCACTGGCGCCCCTGCCTGTGGCAGCGGCGCCTCCCCCTCTGCTCAGAGCACCTGAGCTGGGTCCCATGTTACCCCTGCCCCCTCCTCCTCCGCTGTGCTTTTGAGGAGCCATGAGGCTGCGGGAGCCAGTAGGAAGGTGGCGGAGGGGGCAGGAGCAGGAAAAAAATGCCTCATGGCTTCTCAAAAGCACGGAGGAGGTGGCAGGGGTAATGCGGGGCCCAGCTCAGGTGCTCCAAGTGGAGGGGGTGGCACCGCCGCTGCTGCCATGGGCGGAGGCGCCAGAGGGAGCTTTGGCAGCTTCACCTCAGCCGCAGTGCTGGGCAGCAAATGTGGTGGTGCTGTTGGAAGAGAAGGAGGAGGAGGAGGCAGCAGTTATTCTGGTGGCGTGGGGGCTCGTCAGCATCTTTAGCAGCAGCCCTGCCCCCGGTGAAAAAAACCGAAGATGGAGCAGATCCACGCAGATGATGTCGCCACAACATGACTGGAGGACGAATTCTGGGAGTTGAAGTCCACAAGTCTTTTTTTTTTAAAGAATGTAATTGATTTTTAACATTTTTGGGGGGAAAGGGTAGGTGGATATACAAAAAAGAATTTTTGGCAGCCCCATCATGCTAGAGGTAGGAATCTCTCCAATTCTCACAACTTTTTACAGAAAAAAAAAACAAAAGATAAATGATAAGCAGAAACAGCATCTTATTATACATTGTATCAACCATGTGTTCAATCATCTCTTTTGCCACTTTCTAATATATCAACAATTAAAATGATATTCCAGATATATTTATTTTTGTGACCTGAGTCTTTCCATTATTGTTCCCTCCCCTCTGTCCCCAGGTGGAGCCGCAGCTCCTCCCTCCTTCATGTCTTGTGTTTTGTAGCCTTTTTCACTACTTATATTTCCGTCCTCTAGGAGGGCACTATGTTTTTTAACAGAGGCCTCTGCCTTCATGACTGTGTTAATTCTAATTCTGTTTCCCTCCCAGAAGATCAGCATTCCTTCTGGCAATAACCATCTAAACCAAATTCCCTTATTATGTAATTTATTTGATAAGGAGGAATACTTCCTCCTCTTATCTCTTATTTTTTTGGAATTTGCTTAAGAATGGCAATTTCTTTATCTTTATATTTTAGTGGTGCCCCCCCCTGAGCCCCTAGTATCTCATCCCTCATGGTCTTCCTAAGAAATTTAAGTCTTAAAGCTGTCAGGTTTGAAGACCCCTGGGTTTTTTTCCCTAAAGGGTTAGGGGTGCAAGGATATAGACCAAATTTTTCATCAAGAAACCCCCCCCCCCAGTCAATGGTGTCCCGCTTTACCAATGTTAAAATCTGGTCACCTTATCTGAGAATCAAGTAGACAAAAGGAAGCATGTTCCTTCTGTTGTTCTGTTGAAAAAATGATATTCCAGAGACAATATCTGGGTATGTGAGTTGCCAGCCATGTCTTCACAGTAAATGGGGAGGTTAAGGGACCATGAACATGATGTCAGCCAAGGAAGTGACCAGGAGGAAGCTAAATAATGGGGGAGTCATTGTCCAGGCCTCTCCCAGGCTGGATCTTTCTGAATGGACTGAAGTGGTCGGGAGCTGGGAGACTCATCCAGACCCAGGTGGTTCATTGGATTCAGGAAGAAGGGAGAATGGGAAGGAAGAACTAAAGGGTTGACCATCATCTGAGGCAGTCATGGATGGGAGCCAATGATGGGAACAGATACCAAAGCTGGAAGAACTTGAGGACGAGGAGAAAGAAAGTGGAGAATCTGACTAGGCTGACCCGCTGATGAAACAAACCATGTGGTTCATGATAATGCCTTCCAAACCTTGATGACATTTGAACCACATGCCATGTCTGCCACCTGTGAGTCCTGGCAGACACAAGAGGAGGAACATGGAGGATGGGTGTCAGCTCTGGACATATAATGATTACCATGTTTCCCCAAAAATACAACCTGTCGTGAAACTAAAGCCTTGCCACATTTTTCGCGTGGGCAAAAATATAAGCCCACCCCCGAAAATAACCTCCCTGGACAAGCTCCCTCTGGCCAGGCAGAGCACCACTCACCAACATAGCGGTATCCTGAAAGCGCCAAGCTGCAGGAGCCAGGGGGAGAAAGGTCCTTACATTGCTTGGTGCCTTTGGGATACCGCTAAGTTGGGGAGTGGCGTTCTGCCTGGCCGGAGGGGGAAGTTGCTGGGCGGCTGTTCCGTTGCCTCAACATGTCCGGGCCCAGTCTCCCTGCAGCAGCAGCAGCAGCAGCAGCAGCAGCAGCCGCACTCCGAGCATAACGTCTTCTCCAGTTCCAAACTCCCAAACTCAGCTGCCGAGTCTTACAGCAGCGGCCGCTCTAGGAGTGCGCTCTATGGTTGTAGGCTGGCTGCTGGAACTCTCTGTAACTTTCGGACAGAGAGTCTTCCAGCAGCCAGCCCACAACCACAGACCGCACTCCTAGAGCAGCCGCTGCTGGAAGACTCGGCAGCCGAGTTTGGGAGTCTGGAACCAGAGAAGACGTTATGCTCGGAGTGCAGCGACAGTGACGGTGGCTGCTGCAGGGAGAGCTGTGCCCGGACATGTTGAGGCTAGGAGGCTTGCCTGCTGGGGGCGGAACAGGCACTCGTGCAACCCCTTCTCCAGCCGGGCAGAGCTCCGAATGTGCCAAGCCACATGGCTTGGCACCTTAGGGATACCCCCTAGGTCAGTGAATGGTGCTCTGCTCAGCTGGAGAGGGGGTTTGCCGGGCAGTTGCTCATGAGTTTGATCACCTCATGGCTGCTTCGCCCCTGAGGCTGTGCCCGGCTCTTCGGGAGCCAGTTCACAAGGGAGCAGCTGCCCGGCAACCCCAAAACAATAAGCCCTCCCCTATAATAAGCCCAAGGCCATATTTTGTAAGTTAAAAGAAAATAAGACCCTGTCGTATTTTCGGAGAAACACGGTATTACAACTATAATCAATCACAAAAAGAAAACAACTAAAATCTGGCTAAGAACAAAGTAAATTACTGAATGATTTTTATTCTACTCTTTGTTGAAGACACCACTATTGATTGGCTTCACAGAAGACAAACAAAACACCATATGACCAAATGTGATATATGAACCACTTTGTTGATTTGCAGATCTGCCCTTGAATACTAATAAAATTAAATTCCTAGTTTATTAATGCAGAAAATTATACTTCCAATTTCAATTTCTCCATCAATTAGGAAACCAGTTGCTTTATCTGAGTTGCTTCACAAGTTAACTGGTAAACAGTTACTTTCCCTGTTCTATCACATTAATGACTGTCTTTAATTAAATTATGACTCCTTCCAGGAAAGGGGAAGGGGAAGTCCTGTATCTTCTTGGACATGGAAACACAATCAGTTGGTAACAAAAGCTGCTGACGTGACTATGGGTGCTCTGATTGAAATTATGGGAGAATTTCAAGGTATTTATTTATTTATTTATTTATTTAAACTTATTAAGGTAACCAGACCAAAGCCATTTACATTTGTAATTTAAAAAGCTGCCAGTCCCAATTGTGCTTGCTAAACAAGGACTACCTGTAACCAATTGGAAATATATGATCTGTTGCTGTCTGAATGAGCTCACATGAATTTATAAGCCTCCCTACACTTAGAGCTGGAAAGGAAATTTAACTGTATGTTCTAAGACATGGTGGACTATTAAAATGTAATTCATTAATAGGCCAGAATAAAATTCCTTCTTTACCCAATTGAGAAAATTACAAGGAAGCCTTAATTTCCTCCCACATTGAAATGGGAAATGGACATACATGAAACCAATATTTTTGTTTTTTCATGCATGTAATAATCCATAATTCTCCTTATACTCCAGATTATATGTCTTCTTTTTTCTGGGAAGCTGAACACATTTTTACAATAAAGCACTGGAAGACTCTTACCTTTTCCCCCCAAGTAAAATAATGGGGCTAGAAGAAGTTCTATCTGGGTGGGGATCAGTCATATTCATCCAAAATTTCATGTTCCCTTCCGCTGCCAGGCCCTGTTGCAGAGACCAGTGTGTGCCAGACAGCATTGACACTGGGCCCAGCAGAGGCTGAAAAGAGGGAGTTGGGGAGGGTGGGAGATATACCAGGAGAATGAGCCCAACCCTAAATTCCTGGGGTGGCTCCAGTACAGCTGCTGGTGGCCCATGGAAGTAGTCACATGGCTCAGATGCTGAAAAGGAAAACGAAAGGCTGAATGGTGCAGGTGCAGAGAAAGGGAGCGAGTGAGCCTCCCTGCTCCCACTCCCTCCCCCCAGGTGACGTCACGGTGCAAAGCAGCTCTAGTGAGCCACTCTTCAAGGAAAGCCTGGGCAAGGTGAGAAGTGGCTGTGGGATGGGAGGGGCAAGGCTTCAGCTGCTTCATTGAACCAAACAAAAAGTTAGCTACCGGTTCTACTGAAGTAGTGGAAGTGGTGAAAATCAGCTGAATTCCACCACTGCATATGGCATATATACATAGAATTAAATAATGTATTTTGGATGTTCAGTAATAGTAAACATATAGAGAATCCTTTGAGAACATTCATTTCATTTATTGGATTTGTCAACCGCTCCCTCTCCCCAAGGGCTCCCTCTCCCCAAGGGAACATAAACCATCTTCCTTGTTCTATTAGTTATCTCTTCAAATAAAGTAGAATAAAATATGGATTAAAATATAAGAATGAAGACATGGCATAAAAGGGACAGTTAGAAGCTTGCTTAAAGGGACAGGGAAATGTCATCAGCCTTCAACCACAACATGTTCCAGCAAATGTCCCTATGTCAAAAGTCCAAAACCACAAGGTTCAATTAAAGTTCGTTAATGGCACGTAGTCCATACCTGCAACAAAAGGAGAAGTAAGACCCCCATCTCCTTATAAGGCTTTTTCCTCAAGGTAACCAATAAGAAATGAGTTAAGTGTTTCTGTGTTACACTGTCTTTGAGAATGTATAAGAATGCGTGCATCAATAATAAAGATTGTTCAGAATTTGCAATGCTAGCTACGTGCTAACTTTCTGAACCTGGCTGCCAAATAAACTTTTCCTGTATCCTGAGAAGTCTAAGCCTGTCATTTTCTGCAACACTATAGCTTTTCCTGGATCATCTATTTGCAAATAACAATTTGTGAGATTAAATTTTCCACATACACCTCCTTCTTTTGCTAACAAATAATCTAAAACAAGTCTATTCTGATATATTGCTCTTTGAAGATGGGTATTTTGTTTAGCTATTAAATTTAAAGCAATAGTGGTTTCATTAGTTATTATTTCAAGCACTGCCTGTCACCTTACAATTCTATTCAGCATATAAATAGGAGTTCTATAACCATACACTCCATCTTCTATCCAGATTGCTTTTTTAATTTAATTATCCTTCCATTCTCCTATTTTCAACTCTCTCTTAGATCTGTGCCCTACTTCCTCATAAACAGGTACACCCAGGCTTTCACTTTGGTGTAAGGGCAGTAGAAAAAAAAAACTAGGTTTCACAGTTCCTAATACACATGCTCCATACCATCAGCCAGGCAATTGCACATAGGCAAACTTTTGACAAGTCCAATATAAGCCATCTGGATCATTCCAGTTGAGAGTTTCATTACCCACATCCGTCCATAACCTCTTCAATCTAGTTATATTTTCAAATAGCTTTCTAGGTTGTTTTAGATTAATTCCAGATCATCAGGTGGTATTGGCATTATTTCCTTCTAATCTGTTATTACAAAGGAGTGTGCCAATATTAAGGTGGCTAGCTTCTTCCCTAGCAAACCACATACTCTATACTGTATACCAGTGACGTGCGGTGAGGTTTATGGCTGGTGAGGCTGGTGACGTCATCAGGAAGGCGGGGAATGGGACAATGTGTGCTGGAGGCTGAGGCTGCCTGATCCTCCGGCACACGTGATCCCATTCCCACCTTCCTGAGTGCGCTCTGCCGGCTCACACTCCGCTGTCCCCAACAGCAGTTGCTTTTCAGTGCTTTTATGTGTGTCTGGCGTTTAGGACATCCGGCTATCTACCTAAATGCCAGATGCACAGAAAAGCACTGAAAAGCACTTCGCCTCCAAGCCACTTCGTATTGATGACATTGCCGCAGCTGCTGGGCGTGGCCGGACGGAGGTAGCCAGAGTGGCGCCAAGGGGTCCAGGCGGACGAAAGAGAGAGTGAGCGAGCGATGGAGGATCAGGCAGCCTGATCCTTGGTCGCTCGTCTGCCGGACTGCCTCGGCGCCACTCTGACTACCTCCGTCCGTCCGCGCCCAGCAGCTGCGGCGACATCATCAAGACGAAGTCCAGCAGAGGCAGAAATGTTGTTGGTGCTCCTGGACTTCGTCTTGATGACGAAGCCACGAAAGCAACTGGGGAATGACGAGAACCTTCCTGCCTCTGCTAGACTTCGCGCACTCCTTGCGACTGCAATATATGTCCAGAAGCGGCTTTTGTGGCTAATGAGGTTTGGGCTTCCAGCCCAACAGCCCCTGCCACTTCTGGACATCTATTGCAGTCGCAAGGAGTGTGCAAAGTACAGCGGAGGCAGGAAGGTTATTGGCGCTTCCAAGAACCCTCCTGCCTCCGCCGGTTGCCCAGCTGGCACCGCCCCGTGCGCGCACCTCTTCCTCCTCTGCCCTCCTCTTCCTCTTCACTCCCCAAAGGCTCTTCTCCTTACCGGAGCTTAGCGGGAGCCCTGTAAAAGGGATGGGAGGAAATATATATTATTATTATATATTATTATTTCATGATGAGAGGTGAGGCTCTGCCTCCCCTGCCTCCCGTGACCGTACGTCCCTGCTGTATACTGCATATACCCCAAATTCTTGGGTGTTAAATTTCTCTTCTAGCATCGAACATTTACAAGTTTAATCTATCCAGTTTTCCACTATTACTATATCACAAGGTTCTTCACAAGCAGAAACCTGTCCACAATTACTAGAATGGTAACAACAACATTCAGTGATAAAGTTACAATTACAGAACCAACACATCCTGTAGAGTGTGATGTTCCATAGCTTCTTTTGGGACCTATATTGGCCACAAAAACCAAAAAGCTTCTACTCCTGCAATGAGAAAACACACAAACCAAATGCAGGAACTACTTTCCACTCCCTTTGTTCATCCACTGGTACTTTTACTCTGGTGCAATGTATCCACCCTTTCTCTTTTGTCATGACTGCTTTTTTTGTTGTCAGCAAAACCTGGTAGGGTACTTCCCAGATTGGGCTCAGTTTTTCCTCCTGTCAGCTTTTTATCAAGACACAATCAACAGGCTGGAAGTTATGGACAGCAAATTTGAGAGGTGGGGTTTGAGCTAGCAATTTTTTGTTCCTAAGGTAAGACAAAGAAGAGGATAGCCCAAGTATTCAGTTCTTACAAATATGTCCTTAGTTTCATATTGTGAAATGTCCCTCATTCTGCCCACATATGTGGTTAAAATGAATACAAAAACTGCACGCACACACACCCTTTTCCTGCTTCTCTCTCTCCCTTCTTCAAGGCAGAAAGTCCTTGAGTAACAACAGGAAAACAATGTTTAAAAGATTACCCCAAAATCTCACCCCTTTTCTCTACTCAGCAT